>NC_059219.1:23774903-23799903 GCF_020615455.1 Coregonus clupeaformis | reverse complement strand
GCTCTCCTCTGACATACAGTTACTGGCTCTCCTCTGACATACAGTTAGTGGATCTCCTCAGACATAAAGTTACTGGCTCTCCTCAGACATACAGTTAGTTACTGGATCTCCTCTGACATACAGTTAGTTACTGGCTCTCCTCTGACATACAGTTAGTTACTGGCTCTCCTCTGACATACAGTTAGTGGATCTCCTCAGACATACAGTTACTGGCTCTCCTCAGACATACAGTTAGTTACTGGATCTCCTCTGACATACAGTTAGTTACTGGATCTCCTCTGACGTACAGTTACTGGCTCTCCTCAGACATACAGTTAGTTACTGGATCTCCTCTGACATACAGTTAGTTACTGGCTCTCCTCTGACATACAGTTAGTTACTGGCTCTCCTCTGACATACAGTTACTGGATCTCCTCAGACATACAGTTAGTGGATCTCCTCTGACATACAGTTAGTTACTGGCTCTCAGACATACAGTTACCAGCTCTCCTCTGACATACAGTTAGTGGATCTCCTCAGACATACAGTTACTGGCTCTCCTCAGACATACAGTTAGTTACTGGATCTCCTCTGACATACAGTTAGTTACTGGCTCTCCTCTGACATACAGTTAGTTACTGGCTCTCCTCTGACATACAGTTAGTGGATCTCCTCAGACATACAGTTACTGGCTCTCCTCAGACATACAGTTAGTTACTGGATCTCCTCTGACATACAGTTAGTTACTGGCTCTCTGACATACAGTTAGTTACTGGCTCTCCTCTGACATACAGTTAGTGGATCTCCTCAGACATACAGTTACTGGCTCTCCTCAGACATACAGTTAGTTACTGGATCTCCTCTGACATACAGTTACTGGCTCTCCTCAGACATACAGTTAGTTACTGGATCTCCTCTGACATACAGTTAGTTACTGGCTCTCCTCTGACATACAGTTAGTTACTGGATCTCCTCTGACATACAGTTACTGGATCTCCTCAGACATACAGTTAGTTACTGGATCTCCTCTGACATACAGTTAGTTACTGGATCTCCTCTGACATACAGTTATCTGCTCTCCTCAGACATACAGTTACTGGATCTCCTCTGACATACAGTTACTGGACCTCCTCTGACATACAGTTACTGGCTCTCCTCAGACATACAGTTACTGGATCTCCTCTGACATACAGTTAGTTACTGGATCTCCTCTGACATACAGTTATTTGCTCTCCTCAGACATACAGTTACTGGATCTCCTCTGACATACAGTTAGTTACTGGCTCTCCTCTGACATACAGTTACTGGATCTCCTCTGACATACAGTTAGTTACTGGATCTTCTCTGACATACAGTTATTTGCTCTCCTCAGACATACAGTTACTGGATCTCCTCTGACATACAGTTAGTTACTGGCTCTCCTCTGACATACAGTTACTGGATCTCCTCTGACATACAGTTAGTTACTGGCTCTCCTCAGACATACAGTTACTGGATCTCCTCAGACATACAGTTAGTTACTGGCTCTCCTCTGACATACAGTTAGTTACTGGATCTCCTCTGACATACAGTTAGTGGCTCTCCTCAGACATACAGTTACTGGATCTCCTCTGACATACAGTTAGTTACTGGCTCTCCTCTGACATACAGTTACTGGATCTCCTCTGACATACAGTTAGTTACTGGCTCTCCTCAGACATACAGTTACTGGATCTCCTCAGACATACAGTTAGTTACTGGCTCTCCTCAGACATACAGTTACTGGATCTCCTCAGACATACAGTTAGTTACTGGCTCTCCTCAGACATACAGTTACTGGATCTCCTCTGACATACAGTTAGTTACTGGATCTCCTCTGATATACAATTTCTGGCTTTCAGACATACAGTTTCTGGATCTCCTCAGACATACAGTTAGTTACTGGCTCTCCTCTGACATACACTTAGTTACTGGATCTCCTCTGACATACAGTTACTGGATCTCCTCAGACATACAGTTAGTTACTGGCTCTCCTCTGACATACAGTTAGTTACTGGATCTCCTCTGACATACAGTTACTGGCTCTCCTCTGACATACAGTTACTGGATCTCCTCAGACATACAGTTACTGGATCTCCTCTGACATACAGTTAGTTACTGGATCTCCTCTGACATACAGTTACTGGATCTCCTCTGACATACAGTTAGTTACTGGATCTCCTCTGACATACAGTTAGTTACTGGATCTCCTCTGACATCAGTTCTGCTCCTCTGACACAGTTACTGGCTCTCCTCAGACATACAGTTACTGGATCTCCTCTGACATACAGTTACTGGATCTCCTCTGACATACAGTTAGTTACTGGCTCTCCTCTGACATACAGTTACTGGCTCTCCTCAGACATACAGTTACTGGATCTCCTCTGACATACAGTTAGTTACTGGATCTCCTCTGACATACAGTTACTGGATCTCCTCTGACATACAGTTACTGGCTCTCCTCAGACATACAGTTACTGGATCTCCTCTGACATACAGTTACTGGCTCTCCTCTGACATACAGTTACTGGATCTCCTCTGACATACAGTTACTGAATCTCCTCTGACATACAGTTAGTTACTGGCTCTCCTCTGACATACAGTTACTGGCTCTCCTCAGACATACAGTTACTGGATCTCCTCAGACATACAGTTAGTTACTGGCTCTCCTCAGACATACAGTTACTGGATCTCCTCTGACATACAGTTAGTTACTGGATCTCCTCTGATATACAATTTCTGACTTTCAGACATACAGTTTCTGGATCTCCTCAGACATACAGTTAGTTACTGGCTCTCCTCTGACATACAGTTAGTTACTGGATCTCCTCTGACATACAGTTACTGGATCTCCTCAGACATACAGTTAGTTACTGACTCTCCTCTGACATACAGTTAGTTACTGGATCTCCTCTGACATACAGTTACTGGATCTCCTCTGACATACAGTTAGTTACTGGATCTCCTCTGACATACAGTTACTGGATCTCCTCTGACATACAGTTAGTTACTGGATCTCCTCTGACATACAGTTACTGGCTCTCCTCAGACATACAGTTACTGGATCTCCTCTGACATACATTTACTGGATCTCCTCTGACATACAGTTAGTTACTGGCTCTCCTCTGACATACAGTTACTGGCTCTCCTCAGACATACAGTTACTGGATCTCCTCTGACATACAGTTAGTTACTGGATCTCCTCTGACATACAGTTACTGGATCTCCTCTGACATACAGTTACTGGCTCTCCTCAGACATACAGTTACTGGATCTCCTCTGACATACAGTTACTGGATCTCCTCTGACATACAGTTACTGGATCTCCTCTGACATACAGTTACTGGATATCCTCTGACATACAGTTACTGGATCTCCTCTGACATACAGTTACTGGATCTCCTCTGACATACAGTTACTGGATCTCCTCTGACATACAGTTAGTTACTGGCTCTCCTCTGACATACAGTTACTGGCTCTCCTCAGACATACAGTTACTGGATCTCCTCTGACATACAGTTAGTTACTGGCTCTCCTCAGACATACAGTTACTGGATCTCCTCTGACATACAGTTACTGGATCTCCTCTGACATACAGTTACTGGATCTCCTCAGACATACAGTTAGTTACTGGCTCTCCTCTGACATACAGTTAGTTACTGGATCTCCTCTGACATACAGTTAGTTACTGGATCTCCTCTGACATACAGTTACTGGCTCTCCTCAGACATACAGTTAGTTACTGGATCTCCTCAGACATACAGTTAGTTACTGGATCTCCTCAGACATACAGTTAGTTACTGGATCTCCTCTGACATACAGTTACTGGATCTCCTCTGACATACAGTTACTGGCTCTCCTCAGACATACAGTTACTGGATCTCCTCTGACATACAGTTACTGGATCTCCTCTGACATACAGTTAGTTACTGGCTCTCCTCTGACATACAGTTACTGGCTCTCCTCAGACATACAGTTACTGGATCTCCTCTGACATACAGTTAGTTACTGGATCTCCTCTGACATACAGTTACTGGATCTCCTCTGACATACAGTTACTGGCTCTCCTCAGACATACAGTTACTGGCTCTCCTCAGACATACAGTTACTGGATCTCCTCTGACATACAGTTACTGGCTCTCCTCTGACATACAGTTACTGGATCTCCTCTGACATACAGTTACTGGATCTCCTCTGACATACAGTTAGTTACTGGCTCTCCTCTGACATACAGTTACTGGCTCTCCTCAGACATACAGTTACTGGATCTCCTCAGACATACAGTTAGTTACTGGCTCTCCTCAGACATACAGTTACTGGATCTCCTCTGACATACAGTTAGTTACTGGATCTCCTCTGATATACAATTTCTGACTTTCAGACATACAGTTTCTGGATCTCCTCAGACATACAGTTAGTTACTGGCTCTCCTCTGACATACAGTTAGTTACTGGATCTCCTCTGACATACAGTTACTGGATCTCCTCAGACATACAGTTAGTTACTGGCTCTCCTCTGACATACAGTTAGTTACTGGATCTCCTCTGACATACAGTTACTGGCTCTCCTCTGACATACAGTTACTGGATCTCCTCAGACATACAGTTACTGGATCTCCTCTGACATACAGTTAGTTACTGGATCTCCTCTGACATACAGTTACTGGATCTCCTCTGACATACAGTTAGTTACTGGATCTCCTCTGACATACAGTTACTGGATCTCCTCTGACATACAGTTAGTTACTGGATCTCCTCTGACATACAGTTACTGGCTCTCCTCAGACATACAGTTACTGGATCTCCTCTGACATACATTTACTGGATCTCCTCTGACATACAGTTAGTTACTGGCTCTCCTCTGACATACAGTTACTGGCTCTCCTCAGACATACAGTTACTGGATCTCCTCTGACATACAGTTAGTTACTGGATCTCCTCTGACATACAGTTACTGGATCTCCTCTGACATACAGTTACTGGCTCTCCTCAGACATACAGTTACTGGATCTCCTCTGACATACAGTTACTGGATCTCCTCTGACATACAGTTACTGGATCTCCTCTGACATACAGTTACTGGATCTCCTCTGACATACAGTTACTGGATCTCCTCTGACATACAGTTACTGGATCTCCTCTGACATACAGTTACTGGATCTCCTCTGACATACAGTTAGTTACTGGCTCTCCTCTGACATACAGTTACTGGCTCTCCTCAGACATACAGTTACTGGATCTCCTCTGACATACAGTTAGTTACTGGCTCTCCTCAGACATACAGTTACTGGATCTCCTCTGACATACAGTTACTGGATCTCCTCTGACATACAGTTACTGGATCTCCTCAGACATACAGTTAGTTACTGGCTCTCCTCTGACATACAGTTAGTTACTGGATCTCCTCTGACATACAGTTAGTTACTGGATCTCCTCTGACATACAGTTACTGGCTCTCCTCAGACATACAGTTAGTTACTGGATCTCCTCAGACATACAGTTAGTTACTGGATCTCCTCAGACATACAGTTAGTTACTGGATCTCCTCTGACATACAGTTACTGGCTCTCCTCAGACATACAGTTAGTTACTGGATCTCCTCAGACATACAGTTAGTTACTGGATCTCCTCAGACATACAGTTAGTTACTGGATCTCCTCTGACATACAGTTACTGGATCTCCTCAGACATACAGTTAGTTACTGGCTCTCCTCTGACATACAGTTACTGGATCTCCTCAGACATACAGTTAGTTACTGGCTCTCCTCTGACATACAGTTACTGGATCTCCTCAGACATACAGTTAGTTACTGGATCTCCTCTCACATACAGTTACTGGCTCTCCTCAGACATACAGTTAGTTACTCGATCTCCTCAGACATACAGTTAGTTACTGGATCTCCTCTGACATACAGTTACTGGATCTCCTCAGACATTCAGTTAGTTACTGGCTCTCCTCTGACATACAGTTACTGGATCTCCTCAGACATACAGTTAGTTACTGGATCTCCTCTCACATACAGTTACTGGATCTCCTCAGACATTGTGTGTGTGTGTGTGTGTCTGTTTCTTCCAAGGTGTCCATCAGTCTAAAGGAGTGACTGAGGACTACCTGTGATGTGTGTGTGTTCCAGGGTGTCCATGAGTCTAAAGGAGTGACTGAGGACTAACTGTGATGTGTGTATGTGTTCCAGGGTGTCCATGAGTCTAAAGGAGTGACTGAGGACTAACTGTGATGTGTGTATGTGTTCCAGGGTGTCCATGAGTCTAAAGGAGTGACTGAGGACTACCTGCGTCTGGAAGCTTTGGTTCAGAAGGTGGTGTCTCCCTACCTGGGAACCCACGGGCTCTACTCCAACGACGGATCCTCAATGCACTACTCCTCCTGCGTACTGGGTAGTTAGACTAATACTCATACAGCTAAATGATTTAGATTTCATCATGCATGATTTGTACTCTCCATTCACAGCTGTTCAACTGATGTGTTGTTAGTTTCCTGTGTAATACTGATGTGTTGTTAGTTTCCTGTGTAATACTGATCTGTTGTTAGTTTGGAACTTCTGTCTTGTTTTCACCTCTCCCTCCCTCTCTTCTCCCTGCATCTCACCACTTCTTTCTCTCCTTCACTCATCCCTCTTCTACCCTCCTCCCATCCCCTCTCCAGAAAAACGTCTGCAGCGGCGGTGGCTCAAGCCAGGCGACGCCCCCTCAAAGAACCTGGTGGTCCGCTCCAAGTCCTACAATGTGCCCATGTTGACACCTGTGGTGGAGTATGATGCCGAGACAGGCTCCGTGAGCAGCATGGGCATCCGCCGCCATTCCATCTGCGAGATGACTTCCTGTCTGGAAGAAGGCACCACCACCGACATCACCACCAGTTCCTCCCTGGCCTCCGCGGCCCAGCCGGGCCTCTCCTGCCTGGAGCAGGAGCTCAGCCTGACAGCGGTGGGAGGTGGTGGAAGTCTGGATCTCTGTGGGTCTGTGGGGTCTGGGTCTTTGGGGTCCCACCTCCAGCCCTCCATCCCCTCACCCTCCATCTTCCAGGACTCCCACTCCCCTGGACCCTTCCTCCACGGCGGGGGGGAGTCGATAGTGTCCCCCTCGGTTCTGTGTCAGGCCCGCTCTGGTTCGGAGACGGGGTCTATCCCCAGCTGTTCCTCCAGCCCGGAGACGGTGGTAGATCAGATACTAGACTCTATGGATTCTGACCCTGATGGCATCTTCATAGACTTCTCCCACAACAGCTGCTCAGACTCTTCATCCTCTGGTTACAGCAGGGAGAGTGGTAGACAGAGTGTGGTGTAATTTGGGGTTGCGAAATTCTGGTAACTTTTCCAAAATCCCAGTTGGATGATCTCGGATTGCTTGCTTATTCAATACTGATTTCTGGAAACTCTGGGAATAGTGGAAAAGTTTCTGGAGGTTTGCAGCCCTACTTCTGATGGATCTAAAGGGAATATCACAAATACTGGCATCATCGGTACCCCACACACACCGTTGTCTCTAAAAAACACACCGCTCTTTCTAGGGTCTCTTTTTCATGGAATATTTCTACAGTAAACTCCCTTTTATGAAATCATTTTTCTTGCTTGATTTTCACTTCTTGTGCTTCATTTGGAGGATAAACTGTACTATGTGTTTGTATTACTGATGCTCAGTGACTGACATCTTTGAAACAGTCTGAGGTGTCTCTTCAAGTCTTATGAAAGGTCCAGTGGAAAGGAGGAGAGATCAATCAGCACTAGCTGCGCTCTCTGGGATGACCCCCACCTGGTTCACCAGAGGTCATGAGTTCACTGCTTTCTCAACTTGTCTCTTGTTCAGGTGTCAGTGGTAGTGGTGAGGAGATAGATAGGATTCCAGTGTTCACGTGTCTCATTTTAAGCAGTAGGCATCATGTAGGCCTGGGTGAGATTTCTGCCACATTCATCTGTGGCTGGGCTTTTGTCTCGGCTTTAACATTGCCCCCATGTGGACGGGATGTGCAAGTGTCTGCGGCGCCAGAGTCAAATCTCAATGTCAAATACACAAAGAAATGTGTTTGAAACGTGAAGGAGCTGGTGGCTCAGTGGTAAGGATTTCGCCCCATAAGCATGGAGTTGTATGTTCGATTCCTGGCAAAGCCTTGAGGACTGTGACAACTGATGGGCGTTTCCCCTCTTGTGAACAGCAGCAGTTATGGAAGAAAAACATCTACTTTTTCAGAGGTTTGTGAACACAACACACCCTGATCCAGAGCTGTGACTGAACCTGCAACATATGGGGTGAGATCTTTACACCAGAGCCACAGACTCCTTCACATTATGAACATTTCTCTTTGTAATTTTGACGTTGACAATTGCAGAAATGTTCACAAAAACCCATAACCTTGAACCTCAAAGCCACAGACTCTCACACTTCAAGCTCTACTTACTAGGATCCAAATAGTTAAACACATGCCTTCTCTCTCAACTAATGATTTAATATCACGTCTGAAATTATTATGATCGTTTGTATTCTAAATTACTTTGTATGACACAGTCATGTACAGATATGGAGTTGGCTTTATGAATGTATTGCTGTTAATTATTGTAGCGCTTGATGGACAAGTCATTATGATTTGATCTCATGATTATGTTCAACTGAACCTCAACTCAAACTTGACATTTAATGCAGAAGTTTTTTGGTCTGTTCATTTTTTTAAACGAAGATTATGGGCTTGATTCAATCCGTAGCGCTGAAGATATACGGAATAGCGCGATTAAAATTTTAGACTGACCCGACAGTCTCTGCAAACATTGCCTTTACATTTCAATCGCGCTATACAGGGGCTCTCCAGCGCTATGGCTTGAACCGAGCCCTAACATTGCCTAAATAGCAAGTATCACACATGATTATCCTACAAGTAAAATTTGTATACAGATTTTTAATAAGATGAATGACTTTCTACAGGTCTTTTCTTTTTGTGACAACCATTGGTCCTGTTCAGGCTGATGTGTATCCTGATAGATATTACGGTTGACATTATTTATATGTCAGTTTATGTCAATGATGATTCCCATCAAGACATACGATGGCTTGATTTGATCCGAGTGTCTCTACAAGGGGTGGTATACATGAAGAAATGTAATGTATATGAAATATGTTTTAAGTTAAGAAAGTGATCTGCAAGGAATGAATTATGGGTTTGCATCCCAAATGGCACCTTATTCCTTACGTAGTGCACTATTTTTTAACAGGACCCATAGAGGTCTGGTCAAAAGTAGTGCACTATATAGGGAACAGGTATTGGTATGCAGCCATGATGAAATCTAAACTGTTGTTTTGCTCATATGATGTATGTATGTATGGTTTGACAACGATGAAATGCAGTATGGAGGAAGAAACTAAAAGTTGAGTCTGTGACACAACAATGTCCATTTTTATTTTTCTTATAAACACCTAGAACTGATAAAACAGACCAGCTCACAAAAAGTAGTTTTTTTTTCCTTCAACATAAATATGCAGACTTCCTTTGAAAACGGAATCACAACGCAAACAAATGTGCGTCTGAAATGCCACCCTATTCCCTATATAGTGCACTACTTTTGACCAGGGTTCTGGTCAAAAGTAGTGCACTAGGGATTAGGGTGCTATTTCGGACACGTTCAGAGTAATTTTCTAAATAAATTTTTCAGACTCAAGTAACAGCAAATTGTTTCTTTTCTCTCACAACTACAAAAAATGAGTAACCATCTTTACAACAAAAAGAAAGAAAAAAAGCCCAATGCCAGAGAAAGAAAAAGAAGCAACATCAAAAAAAAAAATGTTTTGCGTGTTAATAATACAGTATTTTCCAGCAAATAAAAAGCACTATGGTCATCTTCACACAGACTGAGCCACGCCAAAAAGAACAACTACATTGAAACATGTAACATTTTAGATTTACACTACTTTAAAGTGCACATTGTCAGGCATTCCAAACTGTAGCGGCGAACATCGAGTGTGTACAGCGACTAAGACCTAGGACCTCTTTGTTCTAAATGTAATACAAACACTTTCAGTCTGTGTAGCGCTACGAGTTATTGCTTGAAATACAGTCCAACCATTGAAATAACTCAAATTAAAGCCATGCAATGTAAAATAGTAAAAAGGGAAGGTCAGAAAAAGCAACGTTTTGACTGGGTTGTGACGATGGCTTACATGCCTGAATAGTAATAGTGAACCTGACTGCACACATCACTCAGTGTCTGGTTTAGAAAATAGGCTTGGGAGTACAGAAGCCAATACTGAATGGCATCACCATAAAAAGCTGTGACCCCACTCCCTCAAGGTCTCAGGGGGACTTGGAGTATGCAAGAAACACATTTCCATTACACACTCGTACAAGTGTGTAACAGGACAAATATAAGCCCCCCCCCCCAAAAAAAAAAAAAAAAAACATAGTTAACAACGTTCATGTAGTTGTCAGTCACACACCGTTTAGTTTTGGCTAGCAGGCCTGGATCAAATACAATTACATTTCTGTATTTGATATACAGCAGTTGGTTAGGTTTGGATATTCCCATCCAGCCAGTACTGTACCTCCCATCCAGCCAGTACTGTACCTCCCATCCAGCCAGTACTGTACCTCCCATCCAGCCAGTACAGTACTGTACCTCCCATCCAGCCAGTACAGTACTGTACCTCCCATCCAGCCAGTACTGTACCTCCCATCCAGCCAGTACAGTACTGTACCTCCCATCCAGCCAGTACTGTACCTCCCATCCAGCCAGTACAGTACCTCACCTATTTTCTCACCAATGGTCTCTGATGTGTTCTGATCCTGCCTCTGTCTATCCACAACAGCTGTCACTTAGCTTATCATTATAAACTCCAAACACATAGAAACATTGTTCATCTATTCTTGAACTTTGGTATACCGTTGTTGATGTCAAAAGCAAAAAAAAAAAGCCTACATTGAATTTACCAGGAAGTAAAACCTGTGGGTATGTATGTAGGCTTTAAAGCACATGATTATTATTACAGTCCGTCTATGATCTGAAACAACTGCTCGTTGCAGTTCTCACAGTGAAATGACTGTGTGTGTGTGGGTGGGTCACAGTCGTGAAACTAAAGAGCTGCATTATAATGTGCATTGTACTAACTAGTCTGAAGTGATGGAACTCTTTTACCTATTTTATTGTCTTTTTAACTGAATTGTCATCTTGCTGTTTTTCGATCCCATCCCTCTGAGAACACAAAACCTGTATAGCTTAAAATAACTTTTTGAACAATTAAAACATTTCGTAACGTTTTTTCTAAAACAAAATATGAAGAAAAAAACTAAAATACTGAAAGGGTAAAATAAATATATCTTGAATTGCACAAGTGAAATGTAAGCACTCTGATATGAACAGGGCTGTGTGTCAGTCCATAGATACAGGGAAGCCCAGTCAGTCAGTGAGCGAAAGGAGAACAACGCCCTCGTGTGGTGAGAGAATATCTTCCAGAGAGCCAGCTGTGTCCTGATCAGCTTACTGTCATGATTTGATCTTCCAGAGCTGAGGACAGAAAAGTATGGTAAGTTCTTCCTTCATACTGATATCTACACACTCAACAAATCAACTCCATTTTATTTAAAATAAACTGGTGCATAAGTAGTAGTACTACACGCATGCACGGACACACAGTCTCAAACACACACACACTCCTGTGTGTTACCTTCAGGTTGAAGCCCAGTAGATCACTGATGACCCCAGACACAGCAGACAGGATGACCACCTGGGTGATGTTGTAGAGCAGCGGGTTCATCGTCAGACCATACAGCCTGAACGGAGCATCCAACTCCTGGGAGGGGGGGATGGAGGGAGAGAGAGATTAATGAAAGGAGATGATAAAGAGGTAATAATAGAGAGAGAGAGAGTGGAAGAGAGAGGAAGACGGACGAGAGAGAGGAAGAGAGAGAGAGAGAGAGAATAGAGAGATGGAGCTTGCCGTACCTTCAATAGTTTGGTGGCCAGCTTCAGTACGTTGTTGACTAATGTCAGATCCTCCTTCTTGTTTGGTTTCTTCTCCATCTTCAGGTACAGATTGATCTGGTGAAAACAGCTGGTCAACAAAATGGAAAATCCACCCCAAACCACTAATTCCTTTAATTTACAGTGTTAAATAACACTAATATGTGAGAACACTATTTTGTTGGTAGCAACATGGAAAATCGTTGTGGAAATCTGTTGGAGCTCAAATCGACTACAAAATCCACAATGCAATGCTCTCTCTATGGGCTGGCTGGCTAGCTAGCTAGCTAGCAAGCAAACATAGCTACACACAATAATACCAAAGACAATATCAGCATGTAAAGTAGCTAGTTAGCTGTGAAATCGCTTACAATCTCACCATGTTCAACCTGCAGACGTAATCTGACATTCGTAACGGCAGATATACTTTTGAGGAGATGGGAAACGTTGCCCGTGCTACTTTAATGGGCCGCGCGATGCATTCTGGGTGATTCTAGGACACCGAACGCTCTCCTTCAGGAGGGAATGGGAGTCTATTGGGCGCTAGCTCAAAAACACATCAGCACGAATTACGTCAACAAGAAGTACAACATTACAAATATTTTCCAATATGTGAGATAATTAACGTGATATCTGGAATATCGTATAGCTTTGGAATCGTGACATTAAGTACTTTCGAGGAAAATAGGTACGTTTCCCGACATATACGCGGATTTTGAGAAGGGATTGCGTGGCGATTAGCTTAGCAACCACGTTCCGCAGCATGACAACGTGAACGCGATTGGTCGACAGTCTACTGGGTGGGGCGTTACCGCACCATACAATGCACCCTGGACTAAAGAGGCAGACGAATAGGGAAGATGTGCTAGACCTTCCGTTAAATTACAACGTTCTCGAGGTAGGAATATAGCAAAAATATTATCAATGGCTCATTCGAGAGAAGACATCCTCCCGAGTTAAGACATCGGCCAGTATTGAAATCTGACATGTATGATATAAGTTTTCGCGATCTAAAAGTAGTATTCCTATTAACTTCCAGTGTAGTGACAGCGACTTTATCACAGTGATACGTTTTTCCGGACTATTTTCTGCCTGCTTTAACGCCAATAACTCAGATACACATGAAAACATAACATGACCCAGGGAATCGGTAGAACATCACTCAGAGATGCACAAAAAAAATATATAACATTCAAAATGGGTGAACCTTTCATTTATCATGTCCTGTCACTTAAATGTGGGTGTTCCTGTGTAACTACACAAGTTAGCAAGTGTGGTGCATCTGCTAGTTCTTCCTCAGTATTAATTGGCGAACTCAAAGTCAAATTCCAATGTCTTGCTACAACTATACCGGTTCTGTGTGTGCCTCCCTGCCTGTCTACCTGTTCTGTCAGTAAGATGGAGGTGTTGCTGTACTTGTTGCTGGTCTCAGCCTGTCTACCTGTTCTGTCAGTAAGATGGAGGTGTTGCTGTACTTGTTGCTGGTCTCAGCCTGTCTACCTGTTCTGTCAGTAAGATGGAGGTGTTGCTGTACTTGTTGCTGGTCTCAGCCTGTCTACCTGTTCTGTCAGTAAGATGGAGGTGTTGCTGTACTTGTTGCTGGTCTCAGCCTGTCTACCTGTTCTGTCAGTAAGATGGAGGTGTTGCTGTACTTGTTGCTGGTCTCAGCCTGTCTACCTGTTCTGTCAGTAAGATGGAGGTGTTGCTGTACTTGTTGCTGGTCTCAGCCTGTCTACCTGTTCTGTCAGTAAGATGGAGGTGTTGCTGTACTTGTTGCTGGTCTCAGCCTGTCTACCTGTTCTGTCAGTAAGATGGAGGTGTTGCTGTACTTGTTGCTGGTCTCAGCCTGTCTACCTGTTCTGTCAGTAAGATGGAGGTGTTGCTGTACTTGTTGCTGGTCTCAGCCTGTCTACCTGTTCTGTCAGTAAGATGGAGGTGTTGCTGTACTTGTTGCTGGTCTCAGCCTGTCTACCTGTTCTGTCAGTAAGATGGAGGTGTTGCTGTACTTGTTGCTGGTCTCAGCCTGTCTACCTGTTCTGTCAGTAAGATGGAGGTGTTGCTGTACTTGTTGCTGGTCTCAGCCTGTCTACCTGTTCTGTCAGTAAGATGGAGGTGTTGCTGTACTTGTTGCTGGTCTCAGCCTGTCTACCTGTTCTGTCAGTAAGATGGAGGTGTTGCTGTACTTGTTGCTGGTCTCAGCCTGTCTACCTGTTCTGTCAGTAAGATGGAGGTGTTGCTGTACTTGTTGCTGGTCTCTGAGCCTGTCTACCTGTTCTGTCAGTAAGATGGAGGTGTTGCTGTACTTGTTGCTGGTCTCAGCCTGTCTACCTGTTCTGTCAGTAAGATGGAGGTGTTGCTGTACTTGTTGCTGGTCTCAGCCTGTCTACCTGTTCTGTCAGTAAGATGGAGGTGTTGCTGTACTTGTTGCTGGTCTCTGAGCCGAGGGTAACAAAGCGTAGCAGGAAGAGAGACAGAGAGGAACACCAGAGCACCAGCTCCCAGTTATAGTGACTCTCCAGGAACGTGTTGTGGATATGGAGCAACTACAGGGAGACGGAGAGAAAAGTTTGTTTTAATGCTCGTCCCACTCAAACATATATTGTAGATAGTAATGGTTTTTCACCTGTTATTCTAACTGTATTAGACAAAAAGACAAGGTAGGACTGTAGCAGGCTGATGATGGTGACTCACGCTGACCTGAGCACAGCAGATGAAGACTACAGAGAGAGTGAGGAGGAAGGCAGAGGACACGATCACATCCACCGACCGCTGAGGACCCCTTCTCTGTAACACACATTTTAAATACTTTAGTTGGACACACTCGCAAACACACACTTATCCACCCACCCACTCACGACACAACACATCCCATTGACACAGAGTGCAGGTTCAGGAAGACATGATGGAACAACAAACAGTGGTAGCAGATAGGACAGACCTTGAGATATGAGCGCAGAGAGAGCCACATCTTAATGTTCTGGACTTTCTTCAGACGGAAGTGAGGCACCTCTGACTTCCTGGCTCGCCGTGCCGACGTCAGGTGACCAAACAGCTTGGCGAATAGCAGCCTCTGTCAGGTCCAACACACATACAGTATACATGAAAGTGATAAGACTTTTAGAAATAAATGTCTTCGTATAACAATCAATGGTCAATATTACATCCATAATTAAGATGAAACAATCTCAAAAACACATACATCAATCCCCCCCCACCACACACACACCTGTTTGTATGTCCTCTCGGCCACGCTGAGCAGGAAGAAGAAGAGCCAGATGAGACAGACGCGCACCATGAAGCTGAGCGTTACCATGGTGATCACCATGACGTCAGAGGAGGAGCCGAACGCCACCGAGATGAGCTCATTGGCTGAGAGCTGTGTCAGCTGTTCCAGGTCCTTGTACTGAGACAGCCTATAGGCGAAGGGTGTCAGGCCCAGAGTTACTGACACCAGGTTACCAAAGACCTGGTAGCCAATACCTGGGGTGTACAGGTTGACCTGAAGGGAGGGAGAGACAGGAGAGATGGAGGGAAGGAGAGACAGGAGAGAGAGGGAAGGAGAGATAGAGAGATGGCGAGACAGGAGAGATAGAGAGAGATGGAGAGAAAGGAGGGATGGAGAGATAGAGGGAAGGAGAGACAGGAGAGATGGAGGGAAGGAGAGAGGGAAGGAGAGACAGGAGAGAGAGCGAAGGAGAGATAGAGAGATGGAGAGATAGAGGGAAGGAGAGATAGAGGGAAGTAGAGAGACAGACATTATTTATATCTTTCACGTCATTGGTCTAAGTTATAGAGAATGTAAAGTGATTAGAGAGAAATGTGGCATATATAAGTGCGTTCCAATATCATGAAGTGCAAGTCCAATCTGCATTCATTAACATTCTAGTGCATAAAAATCCCCCAGGTGGGTGCTGGAGGGGATCGAGGTGTTCCCTGTCTTACATTGTAAAGTGCTACAGTACACACAAGATGTAAACCCTGACAACAGTATCAAGGCCCTGGCTGTTACTCACCCTGTTCATGATCATACCGCTGATCTCCAGGACAGACATGTCAGCCTTCTTACAGTCGTTCCCCTCCCACACGATGGCACTGACCCGCTCCAGGCCTGGGTTGGAGCTGTGTAGCCATGTGTGGCCCTGTAGAGGACACAACTAGATCAACACAATAACTACTGTTACATGCTGAGGCTTTGAGGGTGATCACCCTCATTGACAAGGTTGATATGACCATGGTTACCATGGCTACATCAGAACACACAAAGTGACACAACAAAAACAGATCAATAGGAACATCCACGCTACCACCAACACCTGTTCATTAATGTTGCAACCATTTTACTGCAAGCTCAGTCCCACACTTACCCCCCCTTCTCTTCTCTAACCCTTGACCTCTAACCCCCGATAAACGGTGGAAGGGTCATCTCTGTTTTCCTTCTTGGTAGCAGGGCAGACTACAGCTCCCTCTAACTCTGTCAAACCCTAACACCGGACTTCTAACTCTAACTCCTAACCTTTGACCCCTAACCCACCTGGTGAAAGGGGTCATCTCTGTACTCCTTCTTGGTAGCAGGGCAGACTGCAGCTCCCTCTCCCTCTGTCTCGCTGGTGCAGGAGGAGCGACACTCAGTACAGTGCAGGAAGTCCTCCCACAGCAGGTCCTCTGTCTCTGACTCATGTCTGGTGCTCTCGGAGTCCTGGGTCCGCAAGCTGGAGCACCGAGAACTACAGCTGGTACCGGACTTGGGAGTCTCCTACAGAGAGAGAGAGAGAGAGCGAGAGGAGGAGAGAGAGAGTAATGGTGAGTGTATGGGTGTATGTAGTAGCTAAGTGTATCCACACGTTTGGGAGCGTGTCTATGAACTGTCTATGTGTGTGTGGGTATGTGTATGTATGTACTGTAGGTAAGTGTGTGTGTGTGTGTGTATGATGTCAGTATGTACTGTATGTAAGTGTGTGTGTGTGAGTCGCTGTGCGTGTCTCTGTGTGAGTGTGACCAACCTGGGTGGTGTGGGGGTCACCCACCTCAGTGTTGTTGGTGTAGTGTTTCTTGTAGTGATGTGGTTTCCTGTTGCGCAGCGTGCAGTCGCTGCTGATGCGCTCTACACCCCTACGGATGGCGGTGTAGGACGCTTCGGGATCCTCCTCACTAGACGCCTCATCAGAAATTTTCTCCACGCCCACACCATGGCTCTGGGTCTCCTGAGAAGACCGAATGGACAGATTCATACTGGACTGTAGTCTATTTATACAAGGCTAAACTCACCTGTTTTAGGACAGGTGTGTGTGTGTGTTCGTGTTCATTAGCTACCTTGTTTACCTGCTGACGGAGGGCAGTGGCAGTGTGTTGCGTGGTGGTGTGTGTGTGTGTGTGTGTGTTACCTTGTTGTTTACCTTGCTGACGGGGGGCAGCAGCAGTGTGGTGAGAGGTGGGGGTCCGGTCCAACACGTCTCGTCTGACCTCGGCAGCAGGTCACAGTGGTGAGATCCTCCATCATGGACCTGTAGCCCCTCCTCACTGCTCTTATTGGTTATCCTTCCATCCAGAGACACATAGCCGTTATCTGTCTCTGTGGACTTGTCTATGGACAGCTTGGACTTCTTAGACCTGAGGGGAGAGATGGAGGGGGAGGTTAAAGGGGGGAGGTGGAGAGACAGGACAGGTAGACAGTCCACGTCCATCCAGCATGCAGAAATCAAAACAAGACAGAATCACTTGGATCAAGTTGGTACTGATTGAAGCAATGGCATGGGAGCAGAGAAACTAGGTTCTAAATGGGATGGGTTACCGGTGCTACTAAACTGAATTCAAATAAAGTTTACTGATGACAAATAAAGATGACTGACAGTGCCGATTAGATTTCTGGTGTGAAAAGGTTGGATTTTTACTAAAGTGTTTTTCAGTTTTTAGATTGAAAGTCTCAAAAACTTCACCAGTGATGGTTTTGCATATTCAGCCAGATCCCTTTTAACAACTATAAAGCCTTTACTAATACTTGTATTTATGTTTCTAGATCTTTTGCTCCATGCTTCTCTTGGCCGTAGCTTGAATAGTAGAAAAATAAACATGCCGTAACATCGGCTACAAAAACAAAGCTGCAAAATCCCTTTTTCCACACACAGAAAAATGATAACCAAGATGGAAAGACAGACCGCTCCTTCCACATACTTTGGCACCCTGAGAAACCCGAATGTCGAGACAAGTTAATAATCAAATTCACGTTGAAACGGATTTGAATATGTATCCCCTCTGTGTGTGTTCAGTTAAAATAACACCACGTTTAATAACAGATAATGTTTATCATTTAGTGGGAAGAATGATTTTCATAAACATATATTTACTATGTATATAACTCAGTTTTCTCATCCAATAGAGAGGGATATTTATGAATGGATCATTATCATAATCGGGGTGGAATCCAAGGGATGTTGCAGCTATACCAGAGAGAGATAGGGTTCTTTAGTAACCTCACCAGAGGGTAAAATACACACCCCGCTTTACAGATATCATGCCAGAAATCTCTGAAGAGAGCGATGCCCAGGCTGTAAGGTGAGCCGGTGGCGGCACCGTGGGAGTGTGGTCCCCCTTCCCGGGTGTTATCAGTAGTGCTAGAACCATCTCCTTCCCTATGTACATCCAAATGAGCTGCCTTCCTTAAACGCCTTTGGTCAAGAAAGATCAATAAGAAAGGGCAGAGTACTTAGAGAGAGAGGTCCAGACAGGAATCACTGTTGTTGTGATTGAAGAAATAAATCATATGAAGTCATTAAAATAATACCCCTTTCATTCTTTTTACCACAAGAGGGAAGATACAAAATGAATGAAAACGGTTGATTCAATGGCAGCAATGTGTGTTACATCAGATCTGGTCAGGAATGAGCGGTTTTGATCGAAGCAAAACATTTGATTCATATCCAGCTGTCAGAGCGATTCATATTTATACTAACGCGGTAGATTAGACTGTGTTCTCATAATATACAATAACTGGAAATATGATTGGATTTACTGGGATTAGACTTGGAGAGCCATCAACAACAAGCTGAAAATAGAGAGATTTGATTGAATGGTTCATCTACTCCTACAAGAGGAGGATGGTAATTAACTGTCTGACTGGCAGCTTAGCTAACAACCGGTTTTGATCAGCCTGTTTCTCCATTTCCCGACGTGAGAGTCTCCAGTCTCCACTTTTTACATAATAACAGATATCTGTTTTTATTTTTGATACATTTGCAAAAAAAAATCTAAAAACCAGTTTTTGCTTTGTCATTATGGGTTGTAGATTGATGAGCGGGACATAAAAAAAAATGAATCAATTTTAGAATAAGGCTGCAATGTAACAAAATATGGAGGGGTCTGAATGCTTTCCGAATGCACTGAATATCATATAATAACAGATAACAGATCCACTCAAACACTGACGAGTCAACCATCTAGTGGGCATGAGGACAAGTTACTTAAGGTCAGTCAGGGTAATGGAGTGGTGGCGTTTGGTTCAGAGAGAGAAAACAACGCAGATTTGAGGTTAAGGGAAGAAAGGAAGGAGAAAGTAGTTTGGTGGTTGATTCCTGACCGCATCTGGAGTCTGAGTGAGTGAACAACGCTGCGCTATGAGATGAGGGTGTACAGTAACAGTAGACAGTAGGTCTCTTCCTTAACCGATGATAGCTTCCACATGGGGAGATTCTGGAAAATCTAGTATGCTGTCCTTTAAAGCTGCTATTTGTGTCTCACAATGTCTATACTGTCTTTACAATCTCTCAACTATGTAGATTTCCAAACACCCGTTTTCTTTGTTTTTGTTAGCCACGCCATTCCCAGACTGTGTGACGTGGATCAATTTTCTTCTAGAAGTCTGAAATTTGTCAGTACTGTGCAAGCCAAAGGTAGTGGGTTTTGGGCATAGTTAGCTAGCTATAGTGACATTACAGCCTGGTCCCAGATCTGTTTGTGGCATCTTGCCAAGAGCACCAACAGATCTGGGAAAAGGCTAATGGCGTTATGCGTCCTGGCACAAATTTACGAGCCGCTACGCTCTGGCAGGAAATCACAGCCTTTAAAAATCTACAATGGGACAGGAAGCGTGTGTGGGGGCAGTTCCCTGGTCACATGACCAGAAGAGAGGGGGGGAACCATGATTCAACACACACAGTCCAATGGAACACCCCCCGATCTGACCAGTGACTGGGGAACTGACCTGTAGTGTGTCACACTGAGAGGCCTTTTAAAACAGTAGCTAGGTCATACAGGTCTATCTCAGAGCAGAAAGCACATCAAACAGGAAACACTAAAACAACACAGAGGTATGGATACATTATCTATGTAATAACCCCCTTTACCCCACTCTCTCTCTCCCTCCCTCTCATTCATTCATTCATTCATCCATTTCTTCCCTCTCCCCTTCTCCCCCCTCTCCCCTCCCTCCCTCCCCCCCTCCCTCCCTCCCTCCCTCCCTCCCTCCCTCCCTCCCTCTCCCCCTCCCTCCCTCTCCCCCTCCCTCTCCCCCTCCCTCCCTCCCTCCCGCCCTCCCTCTCCCTCCCTCCCTCCCTCCCTCCCTCCCTCCCTCCCTCCCTCTCCATCCCCTTCTCCCCACCTTCTTCTCTTGCCAGAGCTGCTGCTGCTGGTGGGTTTGGGGGTGCGTGTGGAGACGATCTGGCAGTGCACTGTCCCCAGTAACAGCATCAGCCATATCGCCCCAAACACCTCTGTGGTCGGGATACTGTGGGGGTGGGGGATGGTGAAGAATAACACTGCAGCAGCCACTGGAGAGAGAGAGAGATATGGAGAAGAGAGCGAGAGAGAGAGAGAGAGCGAGAGAGATATGGAGAAGAGAGCGAGAGAGAGAGAGAGAGAGAGAGAGAGAGAGAGAGAGAGAGAGAGAGAGATATGGAGAAGAGAGCGAGAGAGAGAGAGACAGAGAGAGAGAGAGAGAGAGAGAGAGAGACAGAGAGAGAGAGAGAGAGAGAGAGAGAGATATGGAAAGTGTTATGCGCTGCATGTATTTGGGATATTCTCCACTTCCGCTAGACTTCCTGTCAATAGTTTATATTGAACATTTAGCTGGGGTGAGAAGGAGATGGAAAGAGGGTGGGGTGTAAAGGAGGGCTGGAGGGATGAGAGGGAGGGGTGAGGGTGTGGTAACACAACTGGTCACCTTGGCTGCTCACTAACAAACTTATAGTACCACACATACTGACACAGGGAGGTATTGAGAGAGGGGTCATTTGTTTTGATGTACTCAAGGTCAATATGTAAGTGTGTGGAAAAGGAGGGGTATCCTGTCAATACCTCTGCTATCAGTGTTCTTGGGTATATGAGAACACTCAACCGTGTGTGTGTGTGTAAAAGGCAGTGCTTTGAAAGGAGTAGGGGCCACACAAGCACACACAAACACACACGAGGGGTCATGCGTTTGGAGAGGCCCAGAAATAGCTCTCCTGTAATTCAAATTCATTCAGAAGGCAGGCGACTAAAGACAGGCCCTGTTCTGTTTCTGTTTATTGGATGAAGAACTAGAGCAGTGTGTGTGTGTGTACTTACTATCTAACACACAGTCACAGGTTCAAGGCTGGAATTTCCCCATGACCAGCCAGAGCCAGAGAAAGGTACAGTATGCATGTCTACACAAGCATAGGGCAACAACACACTGAAGGAAACAGTATCAAAACTAACTGTGGAGAAGGAATGTGGGTGAGACTTAAGCCTTCCGCATACTTTGGTTGGGCTGGCTCCTAGCTGAACTCGGCTAGGCCAACCGAACGAATGTTCCCTTAAAAGACCTTCGCTTGAAAAACAAGCAATAGTACTGTTTGTCCATCTTGAGACGCCGTAGACAATATACACTTCCTCAAAATAGTCAGAATTAATCTAAGATAACTCAAGAAATACCGACTTCGGCTTGCCTCGAGAATGTTTTTGGTGTGCCCAAACCGATAAAAAACCTTGCCGAATACCAAAATGTCTTCATAATAACTGTCTTCATAATAACTGTCTTCATAATATAGGTCTTCAGAATATAGGTCTTCATAATATAGGTCTTCATAATATAGGTCTTCATAATGAATGTCTTCATAATACAGTTGAAGTCAGAAGTTTACATACACCTTAGCCAAATACATTTAAACTCAGTTTTTCACAATTCCTGATATTTCATCGTAGGAATAATTCCCTGTCTTAGGTCAGTTAGGATCACCACTTTATTTTAAGAATGTGAAATGTCAGAATTATAGTAGAGAGAATTATTATGGGTCAGAAGTTAGAATTATATGGGTCAGAAGTTTACATACACTCAATTAGTATTTGGTAGCATTGCCAAATAAATTATTTAACTTGGGTCAAATGTTTCGGGTAGCCTTCCACAAGCTTCCCACAATAAGTTGGGTGAATTTTGGCCCATTCCTCCTGACAGAGCTGGTGTAACTGAGTCAGGTTTGTAGGCCTCCTTGCTCGCACACGCTTTTTCAGTTCTGCCCACAAATGTTCTATAGGATTGAGGTCAGGGCTTTGTGATGGCCACTCCAATACCTTGACTTTGTTGTCCTTAAGCCATTTTGCCACAACATTGTCCATTTGGAAGACTCATTTGCGACCAAGCTTTAACTTCCTGACTGATGTCTTGAGATGTTGCTTTAATATATTCACATAATTTTCCTTCCTCATGATGCCATCTATTTTGTGAAGTGCACCAGTCCCTCCTGCAGCAAAGCACCCCCACAGCATGATGGCCAAACAGTTCTATTTTTGTTTCATCAGACCAGAGAACAGTTCTCCAAAAAGTACGATCTTTGTCCCCATGTGCAGTTGCAAACCGTAGTCTGGCTTTTTTATGGCGGTTTTGGAGCAGTGGCTTCTTCCTTGCTGAGCGGCCTTTCAGGTTACGTCGATATAGGACTCATTTTACTGTGGATATAGATACTTTTGTAACTGTTTCCTCCAGCATCTCCACAAGGTCCTTTGCTGTTGTTCTGGGATTGATTTGCACTTTTCGCACCAAAGTACGTTCATCTCTAGGAGACAGAACGCGTCTCCTTCCTGAGCGGTATGACGGCTGCGTGGTCCCATGGTGTTTATAGTTCCGTACTATTGTTTGTACAGATGAACGTGGTACCTTCAGGCGTTTGGAAATTGCTCCCAAGGATGAACCAGACTTGTGGAGGTCTACAATTTCTTTTCTGAGGTCTTGGCTGATGTATTTTGATTTTCCCATGATGTCAAACAAAGAGGCACTGAGTTTGAAGATAGGCCTTGAAATACATCCACAGGTAGACCTCCAATTGACTCAAATGATGTCAATTAGCCTATCAGAAGCTTCTAAAGCCATGACATCATTTCCTGGAATTTTCCAAGCTGTTTAAAGGCACAGTCAACAGTCAAGATTGTAGACCTACATAAGGCTGGAATGGGCTACAAGACCATCGCCAAGCAGCTTGGTGAGAAGGTGACAACAGTTGGTGCGATTATTCGCAAATGGAAGAAACACAAAAGAACTGTCAATCTCCCTCGGCCTGGGGCTCCATGCAAGATCTCACCTCGTGGAGTTGCAATGATCATGTGAACGGTGAGGAATCAGCCCAGAACTACACGGGAGGATCTTGTCAATGAGCTCAAGGCAGCTGGGACCATAGTCACCAAGAAAACAATTGGTAACACACTACGCCGTGAAGGACTGAAATCATGCAGCGCCCGCAAGGTCCCCCTGCTCAAGAAAGCACATATACAGGGCCGTCTGAAGTTTGCCAATGAACATCTGAAAGATTCTGAGGAGAACTTGGTGAAAGTGTTGTGGTCAGATGAGACCAAAATCGAGCTCTTTGGCATCAACTCAACTCGACGTGTTTGGAGGAGGAGGAATGCTGCCTATGACCCCAAGAACACCAATCCCACCGTCAAACATGGAGGTGGAAACATTATGCTTTGGGGTTGTTTGTCTGTTAAGGGGACAGGACAACTTCACCGCATCAAAGGGACGATGGACGGGGCCATGTACCGTCAAATCTTGGGTGAGAACCTCCTTCCCTCAGCCAGAGCATTGAAAATGGGTCGTGGATGGGTATTCCAGCATGACAATGACCCAAAACACACGGCCAAGGCAACAAAGGAGTGGCTCAAGAAGAAGCACATTAAGGTCCTGGAGTGGCCTAGCCAGTCTCCAGACCTTAATCCCATAGAAAAGCTGTGGAGGGAGCTGAAGGTTTGAGTTGCTAAACGTCAGCCTTGAAACCTTAATGACTTGGAGAAGATCTGCAAAGAGGAGTGGAACAAAATCCCTCCTTAGATGTGTGCAAACCTGGTGGCCAACTACAGGAAACGTCTGACCTCTGTGATTGTCAACAAGGGTTTTGCCACCAAGTACTAAGTCATGTTTTGCAGAGGGGTCAAATACTTATTTCCCTCATTAAAATGCAAATCAATTTATAACATTTTTGACATGCGTTTTTCTGGATTTTTTTGTTGTTATTCTGTCTCTCACTGTTCAAATAAACCTACCATTAAAATTATAGACTGATCATGTCTTTGTCAGTAGGCAAACATACAAAATCAGCAGGGGATCAAATACTTTCTTCCCTCACTGTATGTCTTCATAATATAGGTCTTCATAATATAGGTCTTCATAATATAAGTCTTCATAATATAGGTCTTCATAATATAGGTCTTCATAATATAGGTCTTCATAATATAGGTCTTCATAATATAGGTCTTCATAATATAGGTCTGACTCTGGAGGTTAGGGTTAGGTAGGTACCTTGTAGCAGGTAGAGGAGGAGGAGGAGGAGGAGGAGGACTCTGGAGGTTAGGGTTAGGTAGGTACCTTGTAGCAGGTAGAGGAGGAGGAGGAGGAGGACTCTGGAGGTTAGGGTTAGGTAGGTACCTTGTAGCAGGTAGAGGAGGGAGGAGGAGGAGGAGGACTCTGGAGGTTAGGGTTAGGTAGGTACCTTGTAGCAGGTAGAGGAGGAGGAGGAGGAGGACTCTGGAGGTTAGGGTTAGGTAGGTACCTTGTAGCAGGTAGAGGGAGGAGGAGGAGGAGGAGGAGGACTCTGGAGGTTAGGGTTA
>NC_059219.1:23709903-23769903 GCF_020615455.1 Coregonus clupeaformis | reverse complement strand
TATATTGCTCTATCAATATAAATCTCTTTTCTATTCGTCTTTAAAGGAATGTTTTGCTTGTGAGATAAGATAAGAGAAACCTACTGTAATTCATCATCACTACCACCAGGGGGCATGAATAAGCCTTTCCTGTCGTGTTTTTATCTCAGTACAAAAATACATATTTAGACTATATGCTTGGCAATGTTGTCAAAAGCTACTTTCTTATGGCATGTGTGAGCCCTTGTCAGTTGTTCATGCGCACAAAGATGCAGACACAGTAACTGGCCCACGTCTGCCCTGTTGGATTCTAAAGATGGGCCAGTGGTTGGTAAACTACACGTCGAAACCCAGAGGGACCGTTTACATCAAACTGTTATAAATCTAGTCTGACGGATGGGAAGCCACTGTGTGTTTGAGACTTTGAGATCATTAAATGGAGAGTGTCTGTTTACATTCTGTCTGTGAGCTCAAGCCGATATGAGGGGACGGGTGATGAAGGGCGATGCTTTGTTCTCTTTCTAGAAGGAGTGAGGGATGAAAGAGGGGTCTAGAGGCGAAAGGTCATGAACTGAAGCAGGCAGGTGAAACAGCTGTTTCAGTCCTCTGATTACGGTGGGTCACTTGGTGGGATTCTCTGCTCTCTGTGCAGGTCACAGACCATTACAGACAGTAAATAATTACATCATGTTATTATATGTTCATGTTACTATGACGTTTTTATGATTTTACTTTCATCTGTAGTGAAATAAAACCAGTGTTTCCCCTATCACTAATTTAGCAGTGGCGGGCTGCAGCTTCTAAATCGTTGCCGCCAACATTTGTTTAAAGTATGTAGAAAATATAACGGAGTTATATATTTTAAAATAAGATCATATTAACAATCACCATAATAAAAACTAGACAGTCATGGAGAATCTAAAAATTTTAAAATGGCATGGCATGGCATAGCTTTTGTGTTTGAGTCACTCAGATAGCATAAGAACATGGCATAAAGCCATGGCAAAATGTGTACAATTGCAGGAAATTAGCTTTAAAAAAGAATTTGTTCCCTCAGCCCCATGCCAAAATGTGTAGAATTGCAGAAAAACTAGCTTTAAAATGTAACATTTTCTCTCCGTCCATGGCAAAATGTGTACAATGGCAGGAAATTAGCTTTAAAACAGCAACATTTTGTCTCTGCGGCCAAGAGGAAGACCTCTACAATTTTCAGTCAGAAGCCGCGCCATTGGCCACACCCACTGACCCACTCCCATGCTAATTTTGCCACAACTGTTGAAAAAATTCCAAGGGAAACACTGAAAACACATGAAGTTGATTGGCATTACCATATTATGTAAACGTCTCTTTCAAACAAAGTTGTGTGCCAGTCAGCCAGCTAGTCAGCCAGTCAGTCAGCCAGCTAGTCAGCCAGTCAGTCAGCCAGCTAGTCAGCCAGTCAGTCAGCCAGCTAGTCAGCCAGTCAGTCAGCCAGCTAGTCAGCCAGTCAGTCAGTCAGCTAGTCAGCCAGTCAGTCAGCCAGCTAGTCAGCCAGTCAGTCAGCCAGCTAGTCAGCCAGTCAGTCAGCCAGCTAGTCAGCCAGTCAGTCAGTGGTTAAGAAGCAGGCCGGAATAAACATAGAAACAAACCAACTCAGCCAATCACAATCTAGTGTCTGATTTCAATCTGACTTCCTGTGCTGCAGTACTCACCAGTCTAATAAACTGCACATTTAGGAGTGATGGACAGACAGAGAAAGACAAACGGCACCAGCAAGAGGGGAAGAAGTCAACTGAAAATATGACGGCACTGATGGCACAGTCAGAAACTGACAGACAGAGAGAAAGAGACATAGACAGAGACAGAGACAGAGACAGAGAGAGAGAGAGAGAGAGAGAGAGAGAGAGAGAGAGAGAGAGAGAGAGAGAGAGCGAGAGCGACAGAGAGCCAGACAGAGAAAGAGAGCGACAGAGAGCCAGACAGAGAAAGAGAGCGACAGTGAGCCAGACAGACCGACAGAAGACACTCATACAATGTTCCAGAAAAGGGTAGAGAAAGATAAAAGGGGTCTAAATATTTGATGAAGTTTGCAAAAGATGATTGACAAAAAGTGTTATGATTGGACCTAAATCAAAAAGGTTACCTTGATTTCTCTTTGTTCAACAGACTTCTCCCAAATCTGTTGGTCATAAGCACCAATCTGAAGCAGACAAATAACAAAACATTGATTAGTACATTTCCCAGTCAATGTATTCAATAATATATTCAGACTATATATTCAACAATATATTAAACAATACATTTACACATTAGGATAAAGACATATTAATCCCAGGACTCCCTGGAAAACAGTGGCAATTGTTACTGAGTGAACTCTCCTGGTGAATTATAAAGATAAACACAGCTATCTCTCTACAAGTTAAGCATTGATTCAACCCAGGAGCTTCTGAAACCAGTTTAAGTCCAATTTGTAAGTCGCTCTGGATAAGAGCGTCTGCTAAATGACGTAAATGTAAATGTAAATGTAAAGTGGTGGTTCAACTGCAGTCCATCCAACAACAACTTCCTGTCATCCTATCAGTCATGTCACAACCATTGAGCCAACCATTCCTACAACCATGTTGCTGTGAGTTGACCGAATCAACAGCCATGTTGCTGTCAGTTGACCGAACCAACAACCATGTTGCTGTCAGTTGACCGAACCAACATCCATGTTGCTGTCAGTTGACCGAACCAACATCCATGCTGCTGTCAGTTGACCGACTCATGCACCCCAACACTGTCAGTTGACCCAACCATGAACCATAACACTGTCAATTGACCCAACCATGAACCACAACACTGTCAGTTGACTGAACCATGAACCACAACACTGTCAGTTACTACCATGAACCACAACACTGTCAGTTGACTGAACCATGAACCACAACACTGTCAGTTGACTGAACCATGAACCACAACACTGTCAGTTGACTGAACCATGAACCACAACACTGTCAGTTGACTGAACCATGAACCACAACACTGTCAGTTGACTGAACCATGAACCACAACACTGTCAGTTGACTGAACCATGAACCACAACACTGTCAGTTGACTGAACCATGAACCACAACACTGTCAGTTGACTGAACCATGAACCACAACACTGTAAGATGACCAAACTATAAACCACAACACTGTCAGGGTCAGCCATCCTTAGAGATCACAGAGGTTGATACTAGCCTGGCAATACAGTGTGTGCCCATCATGTGGGAGACCATGCAAGGTGAATGAGCTCAACAATAGCACAGCTCTGAGACGGTGTGTGTGTTTGCTGGGTCTAATCTCCTGTGTTCATTATGTATGATCTGAGACCTGGGTAGTGGTGCATTCACTTCACATTCACTCTGTATGGACTGGATGGTCAACTAGGTCTCAAAAAACCTCTAACCCACTCTTCAACCCTGGCAATGATTGTGCGTGTGCATGTGTTGTGCATGTGTTGTGCATGTGCGCTATGCACAGTTTTATATGAGAACTTGAGCGTATCAAATCCCTATTCAGACTCCATTGACCTTTATAAAGGAGTGTCATACACAATGCAACCTTGTAGCAGAAACCTATGACCAGACAGGATAGAGGACACAATCACACTAATTAAACATGCAGCATACGTGAGAGAGAGAGAGAGGCGGGGAGGGGGGGGAGTGAGAGGGGGAAAGAGAGAATGCAAGAGACAGAGAGAAAGCCAGAGAGAGAGAGAGAGAGAAAGCCAGAGGGAGAGAGAGAAAGTGAGAGACAGAGAGAAAGCGAGAGAGAGAAAGCCAGAGAGAGAGAGAGAGAGAGATACAGTACACAGTGCTTCCCTGTTCCCACCACAACTAGAACCTTCTTATTTTAACTTCGCTCTTTTTTTTAACCTGTTGGTCGTCTGTCTGTGACTCCTCTCTGTCTCCTCAATGTTTTAACCTGTTGGTCGTCTGGTCTGTGACTCCTCTCTGTCTCCTCAATGTTTTAACCTGTTGGTCGTCTGGTCTGTGACTCCTCTCTGTCTCCTCAATGTTTTAACCGGTTGGTCGTCTGGTCTGTGACTCCTCTCTGTCTCCTCAATGTTTTAACCTGTTGGTCGTCTGGTCTGTGACTCCTCTCTGTCTCCTCAATGTTTTAACCTGTTGGTCGTCTGGTCTGTGACTCCTCTCTGTCTCCTCAATGTTTTAACCTGTTGGTCGTCTGGTCTGTGACTCCTCTCTGTCTCCTCAATGTTTTAACCTGTTGGTCGTCTGGTCTGTGACTCCTCTCTGTCTCCTCAATGTTTTAACCTGTTGGTCGTCTGGTCTGTGACTCCTCTCTGTCTCCTCAATGTTTTAACCTGTTGGTCGTCTGGTCTGTGACTCCTCTCTGTCTCCTCAATGTTTTAACCTGTTGGTCGTCTGGTCTGTGACTCCTCTCTGTCTCCTCAATGTTTTAACCTGTTGGTCGTCTGGTCTGTGACTCCTCTCTGTCTCCTCAATGTTTTAACCTGTTGGTCGTCTGGTCTGTGACTCCTCTCTGTCTCCTCAATGTTTTAACCTGTTGGTCGTCTGGTCTGTGACTCCTCTCTGTCTCCTCAATGTTTGTTTCGGAAAAGATACAATAGACCTAATGCCCTTGACCAGAGAGAGCACCCCTCCTCCTACACCCACACCCACTATCTTTGCAGCTGTGAGGCTTGGGGTTGTTTATCATAGTGTTCCTATCTTCCTTTTATTCCTTCCTCTCCCATCACTAAATATGGCATGAGAAAGTCCTGTTCATCTTCCCATAGATGCATCCATTTTGGTTCAGATACTTTCAGATACATTTTGCATTGGATTTTAAGGCCCAAGGCCCTTACGTCAAACCTCCACCCTAAGTCAATAATCTAGGTGTTTGGTATGAAGGGTAAAACTATCAGGTAAGCTGTGGATCTTTCCAGGTAGGTCGGAGAAAGGTTTAGGTGTCAGATAAATACTGTGTTGAAATGTTAATGTCAGTCGGACGGAGGATTGGGTTAAGGTGGTCAGGTAGGCTGCTCCTGCGTCTCTCCCACGCTCTTGTTTAGTGAGAATAGCCGTGTGTGTGTGTGTGTGTGTGTGTGTGTGTGTGTGTGTAAGTGTGTTAGTGTGTGAGTGTGTGTGTGTGTGTGTGTGTGTGTGTGTTCCTCTGCTCTTGTTCATTTAGGGAGAACAGACATGTCACACATGAAACACGACCTTTTCCTCCCAGAGTCCCCCTGACAGTCAGATCTACTGATATGGCTCGGACAGGACAGGGCTTTGTGTGTCTGTGTGTGTCTGTCTGTGTGTCTTTACATTAGCCTGGTTAGTATATGTTGTATTGACAGGTATTGGGTCACCCTACAAGCCAATGGAAACTCTGCATCTTTCATGAACCTCATCAAACATGCAGCAGCCAAGGAGTCTTCAGAGAGAGACAGAAGGAAGAGAAAAGGAAAGGAGGGGTGAAGATGAGAAGAGAGAGGGGGTGACGAGTCTAGAGGACAGAGTGAACGTGACTAGACTACTGCTGGAGAAAGAGAGAGGTATAGGAGGAGGAGGATCATTTTCACAGACAGCTGCAGAGAGAGAGAGATATATTTTCATTGTATGGTTATTTTGACCCTTGGTTATTGTTGTTACTGTTGTCCCATTGACAATATTGATTATTAATTATGTTAATATTGTAAATCTCCAATATGTACATTGTTACGTAATGCCAATAGAGCAAATTGAGAGAGAGAGAGAGAGAGAGAGAGAGAGAGAGAGAGAGAGAGAGAGAGAGAGAGAGAGAGAGAGAGAGAGAGAGAGCTCTCAAGAGAAGACAGGCTATGTGAACACTGCCCACAAAATGAGGTGGAAACTGAGCTGCACTTCCTAACTTCCTGCCAAATGTATGACCATATTAGAGACACAAATTTCCCTCAGATTACACAGAACCAGAAAGAATTCCAAAACAAATCCAATTTTGATAAACTCCCATATCTGTTGGGTGAAATACCAGTGTGCCATCACAGCAGCAAGATGTGTGACCTGTTGCCACAAGAAAAGGGCAACCAGTGAAGAACAAACACCATTGTAAATACAACCCATATTATGTTAATTTATTTTCCCTTTTGAACTTTAACTATTTGCACATTGTTACAACACTGTATATAGAAATGTGTCTATTCCTTGTGAGTGTAATGTTCATTTTTTATTGTTTATTTCAATTTTGTTTATTATCTATTTCACTTGCTTTGGCAATTTAAACATATGTTTCCCATGCCAATAAAGCCCTTTGAATTGAGAGAGAGAGAGAAAGACTCCTGCCCTGTGATAGGTTACTATCACTATGTGGGTTAACAGACCTACATCTTCATAACAAAGAAGGCTAAGGAAGTAAGACCAAGAGGGCTAAGGAAGTAATATAAAGAGGACTAAGGAAGTAATATAAAGAGGGCTAATGAAGTAATATAAAGAGGACTAAGGAAGTAATATAAAGAGGACTAAGGAAGTAATATAAAGAGGACTAAGGAAGTAATATAAAGAGGGCTAATGAAGTAATATAAAGAGGACTAATGAAGTAATATAAAGAGGACTAAGGAAGTAATATAAAGAGGACTAAGGAAGTAATATAAAGAGGACTAAGGAAGTAATATAAAGAGGACTAATGAAGTAATATAAAGAGGACTAAGGAAGTAATATAAAGAGGACTAAGGAAGTAATATAAAGAGGACTAAGGAAGTAATATAAAGAGGACTAAAGAAGTAATATAAAGAGGACTAAGGAAGTAATATAAAGAGGACTAAAGAAGTAATATAAAGAGGACTAAGGAAGTAACATAAAGAGGACTAAGGAAGTAATATAAAGAGGACTAAGGAAGTAATATAAAGAGGACTAAGGAAGTAATATAAAGAGGACTAAGGAAGTAATATAAAGAGGACTAAGGAAGTAATATAAAGAGGACTAAGGAAGTAATATAAAGAGGACTAAAGAAGTAATATAAAGAGGACTAAGGAAGTAATATAAAGAGGACTAAGGAAGTAATATAAAGAGGACTAAGGAAGTAATATAAAGAGGACTAAGGAAGTAATATAAAGAGGACTAAGGAAGTAATATAAAGAGGACTAAGGAAGTAATATAAAGAGGACTAAGGAAGTAATATAAAGAGGACTAAGGAAGTAATATAAAGAGGACTAAGGAAGTAATATAAAGAGGACTAAGGAAGTAATATAAAGAGGACTAAGGAAGTAATATAAAGAGGACTAAGGAAACAATATAAAGAGGACTAAGGAAGTAATATAAAGAGGACTAAGGAAGTAATATAAAGAGGACTAAGGAAACAATATAAAGAGGACTAAGGAAGTAATATAAAGAGGACTAAGGAAGTAATATAAAGAGGACTAAGGAAGTAATATAAAGAGGACTAAGGAAGTAATATAAAGAGGACTAATGAAGTAATATAAAGAGGACTAAGGAAGTAATATAAAGAGGACTAAGGAAGTAATATAAAGAGGACTAAGGAAGTAAGACCAAGAGGGCTAAGGAAGTAATATGAAGAGGACTAAGGAAGTAATATAAAGAGGACTAAGGAAGTAATATAAAGAGGACTAAGGAAGTAATATAAAGAGGACTAAGGAAGTAATATAAAGAGGACTAAGGAAGTAATATAAAGAGGACTAACAAAGTAAGACCAAGAGGACTAAGGAAGTAATACCTCTTCAAAACAAACAGGGATATTACAACCCATCTATGACCTACAGACCTGGAGATGTCTCTGTATGTTATAATGTGGAGGAGGAGGGAGATTTCTCTGTGTGTTATAATGTGGAGGGGGAGATGTCTCTGTGTGTTATAATGTGGAGGAGGGGGGAGATGTCTCTGTGTGTTATAATGTGGAGGAGGGGGGGAGATGTCTCTGTGTGTTATAATGTGGAGGAGGAGGGAGATGTCTCTGTGTGTTATAATGTGGAGGAGGGGGGAGATGTCTCTGTGTGTTATAATGTGGAGGAGGGGGGGAGATGTCTCTGTGTGTTATAATGTGGAGGAGGAGGGGGGAGATGTCTCTGTGTGTTATAATGTGGAGGAGGGGGAGATGTCTCTGTGTGTTATAATGTGGAGGAGGGGGGGGAGATGTCTCTGTGTGTTATAATGTGGAGGAGGGGGGAGATGTCTCTGTGTGTTATAATGTGGAGGAGGGGGGAGATGTCTCTGTGTGTTATAATGTGGAGGAGGGGGAGATGTCTCTGTGTGTTATAATGTGGAGGAGGGGGGAGATGTCTCTGTGTGTTATAATGTGGAGGAGGGGGGATGTCTCTGTGTGTTATAATGTGGAGGGGGGGGAGATGTCTCTGTGTGTTATAATGTGGAGGAGGGGGGGAGATGTCTCTGTGTGTTATAATGTGGAGGAGGGGGGGAGATGTCTCTGTGTGTTATAATGTGGTGGAGGGGGGAGATGTCTCTGTGTGTTATAATGTGGAGGAGGGGGAGATGTCTCTGTGTGTTATAATGTGGAGGAGGGGGGGAGATGTCTCTGTGTGTTATAATGTGGAGGAGGGGGGAGATGTCTCTGTGTGTTATAATGTGGAGGAGGGGGAGATGTCTCTGTGTGTTATAATGTGGAGGAGGGGGAGATGTCTCTGTGTGTTATAATGTGGAGGAGGAGGGGAGATGTCTCTGTGTGTTATAATGTGGTGGAGGAGGGAGATGTCTCTGTGTGTTATAATGTGGAGGAGGAGGGGGAGATGTCTCTGTGTGTTATAATGTGGAGGAGGGGGAGATGTCTCTGTGTGTTATAATGTGGAGGAGGGGGAGATGTCTCTATGTGTTATAATGTGGAGGAGGGGGGAGATGTCTCTGTGTGTTATAATGTGGAGGAGGGGGGGAGATGTCTCTGTGTGTTATAATGTGGAGGAGGGGGGAGATGTCTCTGTGTGTTATAATGTGGTGGAGGAGGGGGGAGATGTCTCTGTGTGTTATAATGTGGAGGAGGGGGGAGATGTCTCTGTGTGTTATAATGTGGAGGAGGGGGGGAGATGTCTCTGTGTGTTATAATGTGGAGGAGGGGGGAGATTTCTCTGTGTGTTATAATGTGGAGGAGGGGGGAGATGTCTCTGTGTGTTATAATGTGGAGGGGGGGAGATGTCTCTGTGTGTTATAATGTGGAGGAGGAGGGGGGAGATGTCTCTGTGTGTTATAATGTGGAGGAGGAGGGGGGAGATGTCTCTGTGTGTTATAATGTGGAGGGGGGGAGATGTCTCTGTGTGTTATAATGTGGAGGAGGGGGGGAGATGTCTCTGTGTGTTATAATGTGGTGGAGGGGAGATGTCTCTGTGTGTTATAATGTGGAGGGGGGAGATGTCTCTGTGTGTTATAATGTGGTGGAGGGGGGAGATGTCTCTGTGTGTTATAATGTGGAGGGGGGGGGGGAGATGTCTCTGTGTGTTATAATGTGGAGGGGGGAGATGTCTCTGTGTGTTATAATGTGGTGGAGGGGGGAGATGTCTCTGTGTGTTATAATGTGGAGGAGGAGGGGGGGGGAGATGTCTCTGTGTGTTATAATGTGGAGGAGGAGGGGGGGAGATGTCTCTGTGTGTTATAATGTGGTGGAGGGGGGGAGATGTCTCTGTGTGTTATAATGTGGAGGAGGGGGGAGATGTCTCTGTGTGTTATAATGTGGTGGAGGGGGGAGATGTCTCTGTGTGTTATAATGTGGAGGGGGGAGATGTCTCTGTGTGTTATAATGTGGAGGAGGGGGGAGATGTCTCTGTGTGTTATAATGTGGAGGAGGGGGAGATGTCTCTGTGTGTTATAATGTGGAGGAGGGGGAGATGTCTCTGTGTGTTATAATGTGGAGGAGGAGGGGGGGAGATGTCTCTGTGTGTTATAATGTGGAGGAGGAGGAGGGGGAGATGTCTCTGTGTGTTATAATGTGGAGGAGGGGGGGAGATGTCTCTGTGTGTTATAATGTGGTGGAGGGGGGAGATTTCTCTGTGTGTTATAATGTGGAGGGGGGGAGATGTCTCTGTGTGTTATAATGTGGAGGGGGGAGATGTCTCTGTGTGTTATAATGTGGAGGGGGAGATGTCTCTGTGTGTTATAATGTGGAGGAGGGGGAGATGTCTCTGTGTGTTATAATGTGGAGGAGGAGGGGGGAGATGTCTCTGTGTGTTATAATGTGGAGGGGGGGAGATGTCTCTGTGTGTTATAATGTGGAGGAGGGGGGGAGATGTCTCTGTGTGTTATAATGTGGAGGGGGGGGAGATGTCTCTGTGTGTTATAATGTGGAGGAGGGGGGAGATGTCTCTGTGTGTTATAATGTGGAGGAGGAGGGGGGAGATGTCTCTGTGTGTTATAATGTGGAGGAGGGGGGAGATGTCTCTGTATGTTATAATGTGGAGGAGGAGGGGGAGATGTCTCTGTGTGTTATAATGTGGAGGAGGAGGGGGGAGATGTCTCTGTGTGTTATAATGTGGAGGAGGGGGGGAGATGTCTCTGTGTGTTATAATGTGGAGGAGGAGGGGGAGATGTCTTGTGTGTTATAATGTGGAGGAGGAGATGTCTCTGTGTGTTATAATGTGGAGGAGGAGGGGGGAGATGTCTCTGTATGTTATAATGTGGAGGAGGGGGGAGATGTCTCTGTGTGTTATAGTGTGGAGGAGGGGGGATATGTCTCTGTGTGTTATAATGTGGAGGAGGGGAGAGATGTCTCTGTGTGTTATAATGTGGAGGAGGGGGGAGATGTCTCTGTGTGTGTATATTATAATGTAGTAGACAAACAGAGAGAGTCAGTCACACACAGACAGGCTGGATGATTGAACACTGATCCAAGAACAATCAGTCACCTCCAATTGCTGACCCACACTCAGAACTGATGCTCCACCTACAAGGACCCACTCTCCTCTCCACTCCTCTCCTCCCTCAGGGCAGAAAATACATTAAGAAAGCTAACATCTGTCTCATTTAACACAGCCTGCTGCTACAGCTAACAACCTGTCATTTGTAATACCCGTACATGCATGCATCTACTATACCCCAGGTGTAGTGTTTGTCAGTTCAGCTTCTCATGCTCAGCCAAGGACACCAGGCAGTGATGTTTCTCTGCAGAGTTGTTATAGACAGCCAGACATCTCTGCAGAGCACCGTATAATATAAATCACCATTAACTTAACATACCAGGTAATAGTTGAGTGTCGTGATTTTTCCCAAAGAATGTAATCCATTTTTATTGAATGCATGAACAAAAATGTCAATCTTAACATAGACATTTCTGAATCAAAAAGTGTATTCACTCAATGGAATTGGTTTTCTAACATAAGAGATTTTCCTAAATGACAACAAGTCCTCATTGCAGTTATGTGTAATAGACCAGACACTAACTAGAGGTAAGAGACAGAACTAGTCTGTTTGGTAACATCGCTAATAGACCAGACACTAACTAGAGGCAAGAGACAGAACTAGTCTGTTTGGTAACATCGCTAATAGACCAGACACTAACTAGAGGTAAGAGACAGAACTAGTCTGTTTGGTAACATCACTAATAGACCAGACACTAACTAGAGGTAAGAGACAGAACTAGTCTGTTTGGTAACATCGCTAATAGACCAGACACTAACTAGAGGCAAGAGACAGAACTAGTCTGTTTGGTAACATCGCTAATAGACCAGACACTAACTAGAGGTAAGAGACAGAACTAGTCTGTTTGGTAACATCGCTAATAGACCAGACACTAACTAGAGGCAAGAGACAGAACTAGTCTGTTTGGTAACATCGCTAATAGACAGACACTAACTAGAAGGCAGAGACAGAACTAGTCTGTTTAGTAACATCGCTGGGAATAAACCAGACACTAACTAGAGGCAAGAGACAGAACTAGTCTGTTTAGTAACATCGCTAATCAGACCAGACACTACCTAGACGTAACGAGACATGCGAACTAGTCTGTCTCCGTAACATCGGCTAACAGAGCCTAGATTCAACTAACTAGAGGTACAGCAGCACTACGTCTGTTTAGTACCACTGCGCCACTAGACCAGACACTAACTAGAGGTAAGAGACAGAACTAGTCTGTTTGGTAACATCGCTAATAGACCAGACACTAACTAGAGGCAAGAGACAGAACTAGTCTGTTTGGTAACATCGCTAACAGACCAGACACTAACTAAAGTCTATTAATCTAAAGTGGAAGTTGGGAGAGTTATATTTGAGTGTTTCAGTGAAACGTGAGGGAGGCCCCGCTCTCTCGCTTTCCCAGATGCTTAGTTAATTTCATTCCGATCTCCTTTGCATTATTGTAGCCTTTTCTGTAGCCTGTCAACTATGTGTCTGTCTATCCCTGTTCTCTCCTCTCCGCACAGGCCATACAAACGCTTCAAACGGCGTGGCTGCTGCCACTCTAATCTGGTGGTCCCTGCGCGCACGACCCACGTGGAGTTCCAGGTCTCCGGTAGCCTCTGGAACTGCTGTTCTGCGGCCAACAAGGCAGAGTTCATCTCAGCCTATGCCACTCTCCAGTCCCTCGACTTCTTGGCGCTGACGGAAACATGGATTACCACAGAAAACACTGCTACTCCTACTGCTCTTTCCTCGTCTGATCATGTGTTCTCGCATACCCCGAGAGCATCTGGTCAGCGCGGCGGTGGCACAGGTATCCTCATCTCTCCCAAGTGGACATTCTCTCTTTTCCCCCTGACCCATCTGTCTATCGCCTCATTTGAATTCCATGCTGTCATAGTCACTAGCCCATTCAAGCTTAACATCCTTGTCATTTATCGCCCTCCAGGTTCCCTTGGAGAGTTCATCAATGAGCTTGACACCTTGATAAGTTCCTTTCCTGAGGATGGCTCACCCCTCACAGTTCTGGGTGACTTTAACCTCCCTACATCTGCCTTTGACTCATTTCTCTCTGCCTCCTTCTTTCCACTCCTTTCCTCTTTTGACCTCACCCTCACACCGTCCCCCCCTACTCACAAGGCAGGCAATACGCTTGACCTCATCTTTACTACTAATCTCACTGCAACTCCCCTCCAAGTCTCCGACCACTACTTTGTATCCTTTTCTCTCTCGCTCTCCTCCAACACTACTCACTCTGCCCCTACTCAGATGGTAATGTGCCGTCGCAACCTTCGCTCTCTCTCTCCCGCTACTCTCTCCTCTTCCATCCTGTCATCTCTTCCCTCTGCTAAATCCTTCTCCCTCCAATCTCCTGATTCTGCCTCCTCAACCCTCCTCTCCTCCTTCTCTGAATCTTTTGACTCTCTATGTCCCCTATCCTCCCAGCCGGCTCGGTCCTCCCCTCCTGCTCCGTGGCTTGACGATTCATTGCGAGCTCACAGAACAGGGCTCCGGGCAGCTGAGCGGAAATTGAAGAAAACTAGACTCCCTGCGGACCTGTCATCTTTCCATCTTTCTGCTGCTAAAGCCACTTTCTACCACTCTAAATTTCAAGCCTCTGCCTCTAACCCTAGGAAGCTCTTTGCCACCTTCTCCTCCCTGCTGAATCATCCTCCTGCTCCCCCTCCCTCTCTGTGGATGACTTCGTCAACCATTTTGAAAAGAAGGTTGACGACATCCGATCCTCATTTATTAAGTCAAATGACACCGCTGGTCCTGCTCACACTGCCCTACCATATGCTTTGACTTCTTTCCTATCCCCTCCTCTCTTCTCCAGACATTTCCGGAGACCTTCTCCCTTACCTCACCTCGCTCATCAACTCATCCTTGTCCGCTGGCTATGTCCCTTCCATCTTCAAGAAAGCGAAAGAGTTGCACCCCTCCTCAAAAAAAACCTACACTCGATCCCTCCAATGTCAACAACTACAGACCAGTATCCCTTCATTCTTTTCTCTCCAAAACTCTTGAGCGTGCCGTCTATAGCCAACTCTCTTGCTATCTCTCACAGAATGACCTTCTTGATCCAAACCAGTCAGGTTTCAAGACTGGTCATTCAACTGAGACTGCTCTTCTCTGTGTCACGGAGGCTCTCCGCACTGCTAAAGCTAACTCTCTCTCCTCTGCTCTCATCCTAGACCTATCTGCTGCCTTTGATACTGTGAACCATCAGATCCTCCTCTCCACCCTCTCCGAGTTGGGCATCTCCGGCGCGGCTCACTCTTGGATTGAGTCCTACATGACAGGTCGCTCTTACCAGGTGGCGTGGCGAGAATCTGTCTCCGCACCACGTGCTCTCACCACTGGTGTCCCCCAGGGCTCAGTTCTAGGCCCTCTCCTATTCTCTCTATACACCGAGTCACTTGGCTCTGTCATATCCTCACATGGTCTCTCCTATCATTGCTACGCAGACGACACACAGTTAATATTCTCCTTTCCCCCTTCCAGTGGCGGCTCCTGAAAAAATTCTCAGGGGGGGCAATTTTTCTGATGATTTAGGTGACCTACACACATTTTAAAAAAGATATGTCCAGCTACAACATGAAGACAGGGGCAGCATATAAGTCAATACCAGAAGCATTTATTGACTGATCTCAAAAGTGTTGGCTTACAAAAGCAAAATAAGTTATCACAGTAAAAATAATCAAGGGTGTTCTTTCACATTCCTCAACACTGCATAAACAATATGCATTTCCATAAAACACCTCATCTAATTGTGCCACAAAGTTGACAAGTCCAAGAAAAATACCAGGGTTGGTGGAGCCCTCAGTTTCATCTTTGCCTCGCAAAGCTAACTCAAACACTCCGCAAAACTTCACACACTGGATTAGCCGGCTGAGGATGTGGCGGTTCTTGCTAACCTCATCGTTGTGGCGGCGGACAGCTAGCCTGTATCCCTCATCCAGTTGAGTGGCAATGTTCACTCTCCCCAAAGCAGACAATCTCAAACAGCTATCCATGTGGGTCTTTGACAGCTCATGTTTCTTAATCTTTTCTGAAAGATGGTGCATGTCCGTTACACCAGTCGCTGTCCAAGCGGTGCTGAATGCCGTGCCGCCTTCAGGGTGAAAGAGTAAGCAGGGGTAGCAGAAGACTGCATTAGCTACATCACAGCCTGCTAGCCAGGTTTTTCGTTCGTACCAATTTTTGGAAAATCCTCGGGTGTAGGACTTTCCCCCTTTAGTAGAAACCTGTTGAATTATTAAATTTGGTCTGGGAGGTCCTAATTGTTTCGTTGCCAATTTATCTTGATTTGTTCGCCGACAAAAAGGAACTTCTTTCAAAGAGACAATCGAGTTGCATTTGAAGCACGACTTTAGCCTGATTGGACATTTAGTGGCAGATCAGACGTCTAGATTAGAACACTGATAACTACTGTTGCCGTGATATAATTGATTAGAAAAAAAATACCTTCCTTTTCCCGTTTGGCAGTGCGTCGCCCATATCGCCCTAATGAACACACCGCCCCTGCCCCCTTCTGATAACCAGGTGGCGAATCGCATCTCTGCATGTCTGGCAGACATATCAGTGTGGATGTCAGATCATCACCTCAAGCTGAACCTCGGCAAGACGGAGCTGCTCTTCCTCCCAGGGAAGGGCTGCCCGCTCCATGATCTTGCCATCACAGTTGACAACTCCATTGTGTCCTCCTCCCAGAGTGCAAAGAACCTTGGCGTGACCCTGGACAGCACCCTGTCGTTCTCTGCTAACATCAAAGCGGTGACCCGATCCTGTAGGTTCATGCTCTACAACATTCGCAGAGCACGACCCTACCTTACACAGGAAGCGGCACAGGTCCTAATCCAGGCACTTGTCATCTCCCGTCTGGATTACTTCAACTCGCTGTTGTCTGGGCTCCCTGCCTGTGCCATTAAACCCCTACAACTCATCCAGAACGCTGCAGCCCGTCTGGTGTTCGACCTTCCCAAGTTCTCTCACGTCACCCCGCTCCTCCGCACACTCCACTGACTTCCAGTTGAAGCTTGCATCTGCTACAAGACCATGGTGCTTGCCTATGGAGCTGTGAGGGGAACGGCACCTCCTTACCTTCAGGCTCTGATCAGTCCCTACACCCAAACGAGGACATTGCGTTCTTCCACCTCTGGCCTGCTGGTCCCCCTACCTCTGCGGAATCACAGTTCCCGCTCAGCCCAGTCAAAACTGTTCGCTGCTCTGGCACCCCAATGGTGGAACAAGCTCCCCACGACGCCAGGACAGCGGAGTCACTGACCACCTTCCGGAGACACTTGAAACCCCACCTCTTTAAGGAATACCTGGGATAGTATAAAAGTAATCCTTCTACCCCCCCCACACAAAATATATAAAATAATAATAATAAAAATAAAAAAACATTTATAAAGTGGTTGTCCCACTGGCTATCATAAGGTGAATGCACCAATTTGTAAGTCGCTCTGGATAAGAGCGTCTGCTAAATGACGTAAATGTAAATGTAAATTTGTCAGACAGTGGGAATTCGTCCTTAGTAAAGTCAACGAGACAGTCCAGTGTGTGTGTGTGTGTGTGTGTGTGTGTGTGTGTGTTTGTGTTAGAGTGCTGTAGTCCATTGTGACTTATTACAGATGCTCTCACCCAGCACCTCTGTGTTCTTAAATGCAGAAGACTCATTTTGATTGAATGCATTCAGTTGCGCAACTGACTAGGTATCCCCCTTTCCCTCCTCTGAGAGAGATAGCATTATTATCTGTTCTACAGCTCAATGAAAGCCTGTCCCTCTATCACTACAGGACACACACACACACACACACACACACACACACACACACACACACACACACACACACACGTAAAACTAGTTCTGTTCCTTCTCTCTCCACCTATTAAAGACAAGGCACATTCCATGAACACAAACAATAAATCAAGGACTACATTGTTATTTTGGATAATGCCTCAACGACGTCTCTCAGGTAACAAGGTAGTACTGTTTTTGTTGGGATTTTCTCACCTTTTTTCTAACAAAGGGGAATTGACTGACAGCAGCTGCTGTGTTGTGATGGAGACAACCTCTTTGATGTCAGCATGTCACTACTACTCTGAGTTGAGGTACACAGTAAGCTCGTGTAACCATAGTGATGTGATTCCACTGAAGATCGCAAAACAAGAACTAATAGAATAACTATATTTTCAAGAATCCAATTTCTTCTCAACATTTTCTCTTAAGGAGAGGTATAAGAAATACCGTACAACCATTTCCAATAACCTTTTTGAGGAATAGCTACTTTACTTAACTTTCTTCATAAGTCTATAGTTAAGGAAAAAACTGAAGTAAAGAAGACATTTCTTCTTTAGAAGGTTTTGTTAATCTGGGCTGTGAAGTCATTGTTGAGATCTATTTGGCAACACAGTTCATGTCAACACATTAGAGACAATCAACGCTAACTCAATGGATAAGACACCTCTCTCTCACTGAACTCAAAGACAGGTGACGAACAACAACAATATCCACGTCAGCCTTTCTCTGTTGCTACGGTAACACAAAACAGTGTGGTGGTTCAGCTGTGAAGGGCGTCTACAACAGAGCCACACCCTCACCTGAGAACGAGGACATCTCTCTAATGGTTAAGGTTAAGATTGGGCAAACCTGATCCTAGATCTGTGGTTAAGTTAGTTTTTAATGGTTCAGTTTAAGACAGGGAACGCCAGGTAATCTGATGCTAGATATGCGGTTAGGGGCAAGTCCAGGGAGGTCTAGCTACAGTGCATTCGGAAAGTATTCAGACCCCTTGACTTTTTCCACATTTTGTTACGATACAGCCTTATTCTAAAATGGATTAAATTAATGTTGTTCCTTATCAATCTACACACAATACCCCATAATGACAAAGCGAAAAACAGGTTTTTAGACATTTTAGCAAATTTATTAAAATTAAAAAACAGAAATACCTTATTTACATAAGTATTCAGACCCTTTGCTATGAGACTCTAAATTGAGATCAGGTGCATCCTGTTTCCATTGATCATCCTTGAGATGTTTCTACAATTTGATTGGAGTCCAGCTGTGGTAAATTCAATTGATTGGATATGATTTGGAAAGGCACACACCTGTCTATATAGGCTCCCACAGTTGACACTGCATGTCAGATCAAAAACCAAGCCATGAAGTTGAAGGAATTATCCGTAGAGCTCTTAGACAGGATTGTGTCGAGCAACAGACCTGAGGAAGGGTACCATGAAATTTCTGAAGCATTGAAGGTCCCCAAGAACGCAGTGGCCTCCATCATTCTTAAATGGGAGAAGTTTTGAACCACCAAGACTCTTCCTAGAGCTGGCCGCCCAGCCAAAACTGAGCAATCGGGGGAGAAGGGCCTTGGTCAGAGAGGTGACCAAGAAACCCGATGGTCACACTGACAGAGCTCCAGAGTTCCTCTGTGGAGATGGGAGAACCTTCCAGAAGGACAACCATCTATGCAGCACTCCACCAATCAGGCATTTATGGTAGAATGGCCAGATGGAAGCCACTCCTCAGTAAAAGGCACATGACAGCCCGCTTGGAGTTTGCCAAAAGGCACCTAAAGGACTCTCAGACCATGAGAAACAAGATTCTCTGGTCTGATGAAACCAAGATTGAACTCTTTGGCCTGAATGCCAAGCGTCACGTCTGGAAGAAACCTGGCACCATCCCTACAGTGACGCATGGTGGTGGCAGCATCATGTTGTGGGGATGTTTTTCAGCGGCAGGGACTGTGAAACTAGTCAGGATCGAGGGAAAGATGAACGGAGCAAAGGACAGAGAGATCCTTGATGAAAACCTGCTCCAGGGCGCTCAGGAGCTCAGACTGGGGCGAAGGTTCACCTTCAAACAGGACAACGACCCTAAGCACACAGCCAAGACAACGCAGGAGTGGCTTCGGGACAAGTCTCAATGTCCTTGAGTGGCCCAGCCAGAGCCCGGTCTTGAACCCGATTTAACATCTCTGGAGAGACCTGAAAATAGCTGTGGAGTGACGCTCCCCATCCAACATGACAAGAGCATGAGAGGATCTGCAGAGAAGTGCGAGAAACTCCCCAAATACAGGTGTGCCAAGCTTGTAGCGTCATACCCAAGAAGACTCCAGGCTGTAATCGCTGCCAAAGGTGCTTCAACAAATACTGGTAAAGGGTCTGAGTACTTCTGAGTTGTCAGTCACACCCTAGCTGACTACACCCTGCAGTGCTTTACGTCTGAGGTAAAACATTTTCCATCCACAATAAAAGGTCTGTTTTGTGCCGCACCAGAAGGAGCCTGAGACTCAGCTGGAACACTGACACATCTGGTATGGAGAGACTCAGCTGGAACACTGACACATCTGGTATGGAGAGACTCAGCTGGAACACTGATACATCTGGTATGGAGAAAGGCTCAGCTGGAACACAGACACATCTGGTATGGAGAGACTCAGCTGGAACACTGACACATCTGGTATGGAGAGACTCAGCTGGAACACTGACACATCTGGTATGGAGAAAGGCTCAGCTGGAACACTGACACATCTGGTATGGAGAAAGGCTCAGCTGGAACACTGACACATCTGGTATGGAGAGACTCAGCTGGAACACTGACACATCTGGTATGGAGAGAGACTCAGCTGGAACACTGACACATCTGGTATGGAGAGACTCAGCTGGAACACTGACACATCTGGTATGGAGAGAGGCTCAGCTGGAACACTGACACATCTGGTATGGAGAAAGGCTCAGCTGGAACACTGACACATCTGGTATGGAGAAATGCTCAGCTGGAACACATACACATCTGGTATGGAGAGACTCAGCTGGAACACTGACACATCTGGTATGGAGAGACTCAGCTGGAACACTGACACATCTGGTATGGAGAGATCTCAGCTGGAACACTGACACATCTGGTATGGAGAGACTCAGCTGGAACACTGACACATCTGGTATGGAGAGACTCAGCTGGAACACTGACACATCTGGTATGGAGAGACTCAGCTGGAACACTGACACATCTGGTATGGAGAGAGGAAGTGACACCTTACTAAACACCGCAGCACACACACACACACATCTTACAGTGCTGCGGTCACAAACACACGTTTTAGGACTAAGAGCTCACAGTGACACATTCTAGATTCTACCAATCTAAGGGTGGTTAAAACAGGATATGGAACAGAACAGAATCAACAAGGGTATTTTTCTAAAACTGTGACCTTCAGTCTCTCAGTCTCAACATCGGTCCACAATAGCACAACCAAACAGCCTACACCCAAACACATCATTTCAGATGTGTTGCAATGCAACACCATTCTGCACCTATATGAGAGACGGATGGACACCAGTTTTCTCCATCACACCTCATACAGGTGTAGGTCTATTGTTGACTTTGCACACTCTTGGCATTCTCTCAACCAGCTTCATGAGGTAGTCACCTGGAATGCATTTCAATTAACCGATGTGCCTTGTTAAAAGTTAATTTGTGGAATTTCTTAATGTGTTTGAGCCAATCAGTTGTGTTGTGACAAGGTATAGAGAAGATAGCCCTATCTGGTAAAAGACCAAGTCCATATTATGGCAAAGAACAGCTCAAATAAGCAAAGAGAAACGACAGTCCATCATTACTTTAAGACATGAAGGTCAGGCAATACGGAACATTTCAAGAACTTTGAAAGTTTCTTCAAGTGCAGTCGCAAAAACCATCAAGTGCTATGATGAAACTGGCTGTCATGAGGACCGCCACAGGAAAGGAAGACCCAGAGTTACCTCTGCTGCAGAGGATAAGTTCATTAGAGTTACCAGCCTCAGAAATTGCAGCCCAAATAAATGCTTCACAGAGTTCAAGTACACATACACATCTCAACATCAACTGTTCAGAGGGGACTGCGTGAATCAGGCCTTCGTGATCGAATTGCTACAAAGAAACCACTACTAAAGGACACTAATAAGAATAAGAGAATTGCTTGGGCCAAGAAACACGAACAATGGACATTAGATTGGTGGAAATCTGTCCTTTAGTCTGATGAGTCCATATTTGAGATCTCTGCATGTGTGGCTCCCACCATGAAGCATGGAGGAAGAGGTGTGATGGTGCTTTGCTGTTGACACTGTCAGTGATTTATTTAGAATTCAAGGCACACTTAACCAGCATGGCTACCACAGCATTCTGCAGCGATACGCCATCCCATCTGGTTTGCGCTTAGTGGGACTATCATTTGTTTTTCAACAGGACACTGACCCAACACACCTCCAGGCTGTGTAAGGGCTATTTTACCAAGAAGGAGAGTGATGGAATGCTGCATCAGATGACCTGGCCTCCACAATCACCCGACCTCAACCCAATTGAGATGGTTTGGGATGAGTTGGACCGCAGAGTGAAGGAAAAGCAGCCAAGAAGTGCTCAGCATATGTGGGAACTCCTTTCAAGACTGTTGGAATAGCATTCCAGGTGAAGCTGGTTAGCACTGCCAAGTGCCAACTAATGGAAAAGATTATAAGCATGTTTTCAAGACATTCAATGCCAAGAGTGCTAGCTTCTTTTGAAGCTTAAAGTAGCTATGCAGGAGCAAAGCAAACACAAGATTAAGATATAGGCCTTTGGTATTGGAACAGACTAGCGTCCTGTCCAGGGGGTGTACCTGTATCAAGCAGTGTCAGCTACAGAAACAGGAGATATGCTCCTGCTCCTATGAGCCGCTCTCGTAGGAGCTGTCCTTTTCCCATAAACCTCTCCACAGTGAGGGAAGTGAAACTTGCAATGAAACGTCTCGTTATAAAGGGCATTAAGCCACAATAGAGAGAGACAGAGACTCACCAGAGAGAGACAGAGAGCGAGAGCGAGAGAGAGAGCGAGTAGGGAGAGAGAGAGAGAGAGAGAGCGAGTAGGGAGGGGAGAGAGAGAGAGCGAGTAGGAAGGGAGAGAGAGAGAGAGAAATGAAGAGAGATGGAGAAGAGAAATCGATAGAAAGAGACTGATGGAGAGAAGTAAGGAGAAAGACAGAGACACAGAGGTAGAGAGATCGATAGAGACATAGAACAAGAGAGAGAGAGAGAGAGAGAGAGAGAGAGAGAGAGAGAGAGAGAGAGAGACAGGCAGAGAATGAAAGAGAGAAACAGACAGTCATTTAGCCAGCCAGGTCCAAACAGCTCCTATTGTGTTTTAATGGGGATGACTCAACCCTGCTAGCTGTTAGCAGAACCTGTTATGACATGAACATACAGCCCTCCTCTGAATCAGAACTTCCTGCTCTGAATCAGAACTACCTCCTCGAATCAGAACTACCAGCTCTGAATCAACACTACCAGCTCCGAATCAACACTACCAGCTCTGAATCAGCACTACCAGCTTTGAATCAACACTACCTCCTCTGAATCAACACTAGCAGCCCTGCTCAGAATAGTCTTCATGATAGTCCTCTACGGGGAGGCAGACAGTGGAGACATTAGGGTGTCGTAACACCACCAGGTTAATAATGCTTGGCTCTTTCTTCATTGAAAAAGACCAATAGACTCATAGGCCTTCCCATTTTTATCCCTAACTACATTTACATTTACATTTTAGTCATTTAGCAGACGCTCTTATCCAGAGCGACTTACAGTTAGTGCATACATTTTTTTATTAATTTTTTTCATACTGGCCCCCCAACTAGTAACAGACAATAACATACCTTAACCATCTAGCCTAAATAGAAGAAGTTATCCATACAAATATTTAGTATATTCTTGTATCAATCAACTAAACACTAATACAAAAGTAGCCAACCCCCAAATCTTCAGGCTTGTTTCTTGACCTGAATAAAAGCGGTCGTGTTTTCATCATATAGACATCCTGACTGTAATCTATGATGTAATGTAGACGGTATTGAGCAGTCAGGTCAGCCAGTGAAGGACGCAGGCAGGACACAGAGAGGTACACAACAACATTAATAATAGCCTCCGTCTGTCTGTCTGTGTCTGTCCGTCCAGTTACAGGGATCTGTTACATCAGTGCTGGCCACAGACACAGACCTCAGCATGAGGACAGGCTTACTGAGTGTTGCTTCGTCACAGCAAAAACTCAGGTAGTCAAACGCTCATAAAATGACACTGGTCTAAACTCAAAATGAAACAGCAAGTAAACCTATCAAAACCACCAACTGTCTGTCAGTCTCCCTGTCTGTCAACAGCAGGTAAACCTATCAAAACCACCAACAGTCTGTCAGTCTCCCTGTCTGTTAACAGCAGGTAAACCTATCAAAACCACCAACAGTCTGTCAGTCTCCCTGTCTGTCAACAGCAGGTAAACCTATCAAAACCACCAACTGTCTGTCAGTCTCCCTGTCTGTTAACAGCAGGTAAACCTATCAAAACCACCAACTGTCTGTCAGTCTCCCTGTCTGTCAACAGCAGGTAAACCTATCAAAACCACCAACTGTCTGTCAGTCTCCCTGTCTGTCAACAGAAGGATATAGTGTTTATTTTCCCGCTCTTCATTCCTCTTCCTCCGTTCTACTGAGGTAAAATAGGCACTGGATCCAGATGGAAGGAATCAAACAATCAAACCAGGTAAATATAACAGAAAAAATAGGATTCTTACCTTCTTCTGGTACCACACCACAGCATCTCGCACTTTGGACGCCATTTACATGTCAGAGGTCACCAGCTGGGGCATTTTAGGCTGTAAAACGGAGAGAATGAGAGAAGAGAGAGAGAGAGAGAGAGGGGGAGACAGAGATCAGTCAATGAGGAGTCTGTCGCTCCGCCGAGCTTTTAAAGCCTCTACATACTGGGCAGGTGTGTCATGCTTTGTGACATCACACACAAACACACACCATATTAAAAGTGGAGCGAGCCTTTGAGAGGTACAGGCAGTCTCTCTGACAGTACCTTGGCTCCCACAACACACACACGCGCGAAGTAGAGAAGATAATTAGGAAGCTGGAAGTGCTGTGTTGCTGCCACCAAGCTATTAATATTCAATACCAGACAAACAGAAGAGTCAACAGAGAGGCTGGTCTGGTCAGAGCTCAGACTGAGGCTGGAGAAACACTGTCTGGTTGATTACTCTGATAACTGACCCTCCTCTGGATAACCTTCCAGACAGAGACACAGAGAGATAGAGATAGAGATAGAGAGAGAGAGAGAGAGAGAGAGAGAGAGAGAGAGAGAGAGAGAGAGAGAGAGAGAGAGAGAGAGAGAGAGATAGAGAGAGAGATAGAGAGCCTACGCCTTCACTATGGTGAATCACTAAAACAATACAGAAATAAACTACGGAAAAAGAAGGAACAGCATGTCAGAAATCATCTCAATGTAATTGAAGAATCCATAGACTCTAACCACTTCTGGGAAAATTGGAAAACACTAAACAAACAACAACACGAAGAGCTATCTATCCAAAACGGAGATGTATGGGTAAACCACTTCTCCAACCTTTTTGGCCCAATAACAGAGAACAAACAGCAAAAAAATATACATGATCAAATGCAAATCTTAGAATCAACTATTAAAGACTACCAGAACCCACTGGATTCTCCAATGACATTGAATGAACTACAGGACAAAATACAAACCCTCCAACCCAAAAAGTCCTGTGGTGTTGATGGTATCCTCAATGAAATGATAAAATATACAGGCCACAAATTTCAATTAGCTATACTTAAACTCTTTAACATCATCCTTAGCTCTGGCATCTTCCCCAATATTTGGAACCAAGGACTGATCACCCCAATCCACAAAAGTGGAGACAAATTTGACCCCAATAACTACCGTGGGATATGCGTCAACAGCAACCTTGGGAAAATCCTCTGCATTATCATTAACAGCAGACTAGTTCATTTCCTCAGTGAAAACAATGTACTGAGCAAATGTCAAATTGGCTTTTTACCAAATTACCGTACGACAGACCACGTATTCACCCTGCACACCCTAATTGACAAACAAACAAACCAAAACAAAGGCAAAGTCTTCTCATGCTTTGTTGATTTCAAAAAAGCTTTTGACTCAATTTGGCATGAGGGTCTGCTATACAAATTGATGGAAAGTGGGGTTGGGGGAAAAACATACGACATTATAAAATCCATGTACACAAACAACAAGTGTGCGGTTAAGATTGGCAAAAAACACACACATTTCTTTCCACAGGGCCGTGGGGTGAGACAGGGATGCAGTTTAAGCCCCACCCTCTTCAACATATATATCAATTAATTGGCGAGGGCACTAGAACAGTCTGCAGCACCCGGCCTCACCCTACTAGAATCTGAAGTCAAATGTCTTCTGTTTGCTGATGATCTGGTGCTTCTGTCACCAACCAAGGAGGGCCTACAGCAGCACCTAGATCTTCTGCACAGATTCTGTCAGACCTGGGCCCTGACAGTAAATCTCAGTAAGACAAAAATAATGGTGTTCCAAAAAAGGTCCAGTTGCCAGGACCACAAATACAAATTCCATCTAGACACCGTTGCCCTAGAGCACACAAAAAACTATACATACCTCGGCCTAAACATCAGTGCCACAGGTAACTTCCACAAAGCTGTGAACGATCTGAGAGACAAGGCAAGAAGGGCCTTCTATGCCATCAAAAGGAACATAAAATTTGACATACCAATTAGGATCTGGCTAAAAATACTTGAATCAGTTATAGAACCCATTGCCCTTTATGGTTCTGAGGTCTGGGGTCCGCTCACCAACCAAGAATTCACAAAATGGGACAAACACCAAATTGAGACTCTGCATGCAGAATTCTGCAAAAACATCCTCCGTGTACAACGTAAAACACCAAATAATACATGCAGAGCAGAATTAGGCCAATACCCGCTAATTATCAAAATCCAGAAAAGAGGCGTTAAATTCTATAACCACTTAAAAGGAAGCAATTCCCAAACCTTCCATAACAAAGCCATCACCTACAGAGAGATGAACTTGGAGAAGAGTCCCCTAAGTAAGCTTGTCCTGGGGCTCTGTTCACAAACACAAACAGACCCCACACAGCCCCAGGACAACAACAACAACAACAACACAATTAGACCCAACCAAATCATGAGAAAACAAAAGAGAATTACTTGACACATTGGAAAGAACAAACAAATAAACAGAGCAAACTAGGAATGCTATTTGGCCCTAAACAGAGAGTACACAGTGGCAGAATACCTGACCACTGTGACTGACCCAAACTTAAGGAAAGCTTTGACTATGTACAGACTCAGTGAGCATAGCCTTGCTATTGAGAAAGGCCGCCGTAGGCAGACCTGGCTCTCAAGAGAAGACAGGCTATGTGCACACTGCCCACAAAATGAGGTGGAAACTGAGCTGCACTTCCTAACCTCCTGCCAAATGTATGACCATATTAGAGACACATATTTCCCTCAGATTACAGCGATCCACAAAGAATTTGAAAACAAACCCAATTTTGATAAACTCCCTTATCTACTGGGTGAAAAACCACAGTGTGCCATCACAGCTGCAAGATTTGTGACCTGTTGCCACAAGAAAAGGGCAACCAGTGAAGAACAAACACCATTGTAAATACAACCCATATTTATGTTTATTTATTTTCCCATTTGTACTTTAACTATTTGCACATTGTTACAACACTGTATATATACATAATATGACATTTGAAATGTCTTTATTCTTTTGAAACTTCTGAGTGTAATGTTTACTGTTAATATTTATTGTTTATTTCACTTTTGTTTACTATCTACTTCACTTGCTTTGGCAATGTTAACGTACGTTTCCCATGCCAATAAAGCCCTTAAATTGAAATTGAATTGAATTGAAATTGAATTGAGATTGAGAGAGAGATAGAGATAGAGAGAGAGCGTGGCAGAGATAGAGAGATATATAGAGATATACAGTGCATTTGGAAAGTATTCAGACCCCTTGACTTTTGCAACGTTACAGCCTTATTCTAAAATTGATTAAATCGTTTTTTCCCCCTCATCAATCTACACACAATACCCCATAATGACAAAGAAAAAATTAATAAATAAATATATATATATATATATATATATTGAAATATCACATTTACATAAGTATTCAGACCCTTTACTCAGTACTTTGTTGAAGCACCTTTGGCAGCGATTACAGCCTCGAGTATTCTTCGGTATGACGCTACAAGCGTGGCACACCTGTATTTGGGGTTTCTCCCATTCTTCTCTGCAGATCCTCTCAAGCTCTGTCAGGTTGGATGGGGAGCGTCGCTGCACAGCAATTTTCAGGTCTCTCCAGAGATGTTCAATCGGGTTGAAGTCCGGGCTCTGGCTGGGCCACTCAAGGACATTCAGAGACTTGTCCCGAAGCCACTCCTGCGTTGTCTTGGCTGTGTGCTTAGGGTCGTTGTCCTGTTGGAAGGTGAACCTTCGCCCCAGTCTGAGGTCCTGAGCGCTCTGGAGGTTTTCATCAAGGATCTCTCTGTAATTTGGTCCGTTCATCTTTCCCTCGATCCTGACTAGTTTCCCAGTCCCTGCCAAAAGTACACTTAGATGTTTAAAGTACACTATGATGTTTCAAGTACACTATGATGTTTCAAGTACACTTAGATGTTTCAAAGTACACTATGATGTTTAAAGTACACTATGATGTTTAAAGTACACTATGATGTTTAAAGTACACTTAGATGTTTCAAGTACACTATGATGTTTCAAGTACACTATGATGTTTCAAGTACACTATGATGTTTCAAGTACACTATGATGTTTCAAGTACACTTAGATGTTTCAAGTACACTATGGATGTTTCAAGTACAATATGATGTTTAAAGTACACTATGATGTTTCAAGTACACTATGATGTTTCAAGTACACTTAGATGTTTCAAGTACACTATGGATGTTTCAAGTACACTATGGATGTTTCAAGTACACTATGATGTTTCAAGTACACTTAGATGTTTCAAGTACACTTAGATGTTTCAAGTACACTTAGATGTTTCAAGTACACTTATGACGTTTCAAGTACACTATGATGTTTCAAGTACACTATGATGTTTCAAGTACACTTAGATGTTTCAAGTACACTATGATGTTTCAAGTACACTATGATGTTTCAAGTACACTTATGATGTTTCAAGTACACTTAGATGTTTCAAGTACACTTAGATGTTTCAAGTACACTAAGATGTTTCAAGTACACTATAGATGTTTCAAGTACACTATGATGTTTCAAGTACACTGTGATGTTTCAAGTGTTTATCTGATGAGCAGATGTTTCTGGGTGGTCCTTCGTTTTTTTCTGCTGGCTCTGCACAATATCCGGGTGTGTGTGACACCGCATCTCAGTGCTCAGAGTCTTTTTCACCTTTAGCATTTGATTGAACCTGGCATTGTGTGCTAGATGGGTGGGGTAAGGGGTTTGCACTTTTGTGACTATTCTATTGCACCAGGAAAGCGTAGTCAAGTGCAGCAGAGTTATTTGAAAGAAAACAAATCTTATTTCAATCCAGATCTGAAGGCAGTTGGTTCCCCTCCATAGAACTGTAGTGTTCCAGGAAGGAAGAAAGCGGTGTTCCTAGAACATAAATACTATTTCTCACAGTGACTATTTATAGCTAGTAGGAAATGTCTGTTTTTCTTAAAGAGAGGTCTCATTCCTGACTGATTACACTGTAGCTAGGCTGCTCCTCCCAGTCCAATCTTTCTGCTCTATTTCTCTCTCTGTGTGTGTGTGTGTGTGTGTGTGTGTGTGTGTGTGTGTGTGTGTGTGTGTGTGTGTGTGTGTGTGTGTGTGCGCACCTGGCAACAACATCAAAAGGAGCTCCTCCACTTCAGAACACACAGCTTCCATGTCTTTCCGGCTTAAGAACCGAGCTTTCAGAGGTAGCTAGACTGACGCTAGAGAATCAGATCACAGTGATCTGTAGTGATGACATATGAGGTAGGTGCCTAGACCCCAGGCAGCACCTGGCATCCAGTTCAGTAGGACTAAACAGAACAGAGCTGTTTATATCCATGATACCATCACGGACACACAGTGAGCCAGCAGAGCTAATATAACAAGAGAGACTGTAGCGTCACACAGTGAGCCAGCAGAGCCAATATAACAAGAGAGACTGTAGCGTCACACAGTGAGCCAGCAGGGCCAATATAACAAGAGAGACTGTAGCGTCACACAGTGAGCCAGCAGAGCCAATATAACAAGAGAGACTGTAGCGTCACACAGTGAGCCAGCAGAGCCAATATAACAAGAGAGACTGTAGCGTCACACAGTGAGCCAGCAGAGCCAATATAACAAGAGAGACTGTAGCGTCACACAGTGAGCCAGCAGAGCTAATATAACAAGAGAGACTGTAGCGTCACACAGCGAGCCAGCAGAGCTAATATAACAAGAGAGACTGTAGCGTCACACAGCGAGCCAGCAGAGCTAATAGAACAAGAGAGACTGTAGCGTCACACAGCGAGCCAGCAGAGCTAATATAACAAGAGAGACTGTAGCGTCACACAGTGAGCCAGCAGGGCCAATATAACAAGAGAGACTGTAGCGTCACACAGTGAGCCAGCAGGGCCAATATAACAAGAGAGACTGTAGTGTCACACAGCGAGCCAGCAGAGCCAATATAACAAGAGAGACTGTAGCGTCACACAGTGAGCCAGCAGAGCCAATATAACAAGAGAGACTGTAGCGTCACACAGCGAGCCAGCTGAGCCAATATAACAAGAGAGACTGTAGCGTCACACAGTGAGCCAGCAGAGCCAATATAACAAGAGAGACTGTAGCGTCACACAGTGAGCCAGCAGAGCCAATATAACAAGAGACTGTAGCATCTTAGGCTGAGATCACAGAGGTTTCTCAGGTCGTATCTATGCTTGACACTTACATGCGACTTCTGCTATCAGAATACGAAGATCGCATTGAAAAATATTGGTCTAGACGCACAAAAGTCACTTTGTGGTCTGATTGTGTTCAGATCTGTCTGACCACTTCAGGAGGTGGTCAGGGATGCATTATGTGCGGATTTCTCCTCAGTCTGCACGCAATCAGGCTACCGAAAGCGCATAAAGTGGGTGACATCATCAGCACTCGTCTCACAAGTCTCCAGAAAACGTGTGGTTTGGGACCAAGAGGCACCTTTTCATTATAATGTTGGAGAAATACGTTCCTAGTGTGTGAGGAACGTGTTTGCTGGCCTCATAAATGCTAGCCAGCTAGCTAATATTTAGAATATCTTTTGTTGTTGTTTGCCTAGAGTTATGCTAACCCGTTTGCAATCCCTTTAGCGTTGCTTGCTAGCTACAGAGGTTAGCTGGCTAGTTAGCTACAGTACACTAGGAACATCAGTTGTTGTTGTGTTATTATCATATTTGGCCTATTCCACCGTTTGTAGAATGCATACTGGCATTTGAATATAGCGCGGGAAAAGGGAATCCGGACACACTGTGGACACGGTAGACACATTTAAATATAGGTGTAGACGTATGAAGCGTTCCGAATTCCATGATCAGAACTCTATGATCAGAATACTAAAGCTGCATGAACTGTCAAGTCTAGACACGCCCTCTCTCTCAAACACAGACAGAGGAGGAAGTCAAGACTGTAGTCTGTAGCTTCAGTCACACTCTCTCACACATTACAGGCAGTCACACACATTAAACTGGATACACCGGTCTGCGAGCAGAAGGCATTTAACTTATTCTGTGATTAGTGTTTTTACTGCAGGGTTTTTAATTTTACGAGCTCCTCACTGAAGGAGTGTTGAGAGACATCAAGACAGAAAATACTTATTGTTGAGTAGTTAGGATACCTGGGCTAAATCTGAACGTGATTCCCAGTATTTCAGGTCATTGTGCGTTCTCTCCAGCTAAGCCCCTTTTATCCTGAAATGATACTGTTGCTTGGCTAAACCTATCATTAAAAGAGATTAGACATCATCACCCAATGTTTTTGTTTTTAGTCTGCTCAGAAAGAAATCCCTAAATGATGTCTACGTTGCATGTTGGTTTTCACAAATGCCGGATTAATCCAAATAAAAAATACAATCCTCAACCACTCATTATTCACTTGCCTATATGTAGAGTATCATGGTTATGGCACAGTCAGTCAACAACATCTTCAGCTATTATGGAGTTGATGGTTGGTTGCAATAACCACTGTAAGATTTGACTTAGTGACCACACTGTATGGACCAAGCAATCGCAATCGCACACACACACACACACACACCTCTTCCACTTCGTCATCCAGATTACTATACAGGATAACTGCTACTCAGTTTACATTTTTACATTTTAGTCATTTAGCAGACGCTCTTATCCAGAGCGACTTACAGTTAGTGAGCGCATACATTTTCATACTGGCCATCCCGTGGGAAACGAACCCACAACCCTGGCGTTGCAAGCGCCATGCTCTACCAACTGAGCTACAGGGGACCTTTAGTTTAGATGGAAAACTAATCTAGGCTAGCCAGATAAACCTGGATGGTTCACGAGGAGTGTTCCCAAAAACATATCCCGTTATGTTGAGGAGTCTTGCTACTTGCCAAGGGTTCTGTGTATGAGTGTTGACTCCCTAGAACTCTGTCAGGAAACACACACACACCCCTGTGGGAGCAGAGACCAGGCTTGTGTGTGTACTATTAATGTGTGTGTGTGTGTGTGTGTGTGTGTGTGTGTGTGTGTGTGTGTGTGTGTGTGTGTGTGTGTGTGTGTGTGTGTGTGTGTGTACAGCACATCCGCTCATATCTCAGTCAAAACAAATAAAAACAGTATCCATATAAACGCTACCTTCAGGTTAATCTCTTGTGGACTGACGACGTAATCTGACCAAATTACGCAACATTTTAATTCTAGGTTAACCGGGATTACCTTCAGGTCAACACTCATTCAGTTAGGCTTAGAAGGCTATACAGTGTATTCGGAAAGTATTCAGACCCCTTGACTTTTTCCACATTTTGTTCCGTTACAGCCTTATTCTAAAATTGATTCAATTGTTTTTGTTTTCCCTCATCAATCTACACACAATACCCCATAATGACAAAGCAAAAACTGGTTTGTAGAAATGTTGGAAAATGTATATTAAAAAAAGATATGTAAAAAAACGGAAATACCACATTTACATAAGTAAATGGCAGCGATTACAGCCTTGAGTCTTCTTGGGTAAGACGCTACAAGCTTGGCACACCTGTATTTGTATTTCTCCCATTCTTCACTGCAGATCCTCTCAAGCTCTGTCAGGTTGGATGGGGAGCGTCGGTCCACAGCTATTTTCAGGTCTCTCCAGAGATGTTCGATCGGGTTCAAGTCCGGGCTCTGGCTGGGCCACTCAAGGAAATTAAGAGTCACTCCTGCGTTGTCAAGGCTGTGTGCTTAGGGTCGTTGTCCAGTTGGAAGGTGAACCTTCACCCCAGTCTGAGGTCCTGAGTGCTCTGGAGCAGGTTTTCATCAAGGATCTCTTTGTACTTTGCTCCATTCATCTTTCCCTCGATCCTGACTAGTTTCCTAGTCCCTGCCGCTGAAACACCTCCCCACAGCATGATGCTGCCACCACCATGCTTCACCGTAGGGATGGTGACAGGGTTCCTCCAGACGTGACGCTTGGCATTCAGGCCAAATAGTTCAACCTTGGTTTCATCAGACCAAAGAATCTTGTTTCTCAATGTCTGAGAGTCCTTTAGGTGCCTCTTGGCAAACTCCAAGCGGGCTGTCATTTACTGAGGAGTGGCTTCTGTCTGGCCACTCTACCATAAAGGCCTGCATGCTGGAGTGCTGCAGAGAGGGTTGTCCTACTGGAAAGTTCTCCCATCTCCACAGAGGAACTCTGGAGCTCTGTCAGAGTGACCATCGGGTTCTTGGGCACCTCCCTGACCAAGGCCCTTCTCCCCCGATTGCTCAGTTTGGCTGGGTGGCCAGCTCTAGGAAGAGTCTTGGAGGTCACTGTGTTCTTGGGGACCTTCAATTCTGCATACATTTTTTGGTACCCTTCCCCAGATCTGTGCCTCGACATAATCCTATATCGGAGCTCTACGTACAATTCCTTCGACCTCATGGCTTGGTTTTTGCAATGACATGCACTGCCAAACTGTGGGACCTTATATAGACAGGTGTGTGCCTTTCCAAATCATGTCCAATCAATTGAATTTACCACAGGTGGACTCCAATCAAGTTGTAGAAAGATCTCAAGGATGATCAATGGAAACAGGATGCATCTGAGCTCAATTTCGAGTCTCATAGCAAAGGGTCTGAATACTTATGTAAATACGTTTTTTAAATAATTTGTATATACAGTGGGGCAAAAAAGTATTTAGTCAGCCACCAATTGTGCAAGTTCTCCCACTTAAAAAGATGAGAGAGGCCTGTAATTTTCATCATAGGTACACGTCAACTATGACAGACAAATTGAGAAAAAAAAATCCAGAAAATCCCATTGTAGGATTTTTAATGAATTTATTTGCAAATTATGGTGGAAAATAAGTATTGGGTCACCTACAAACAAGCAAGATTTCTGGCTCTCACAGACCTGTAACTTCTTCTTTAAGAGGCTCCTCTGTCCTCCACTCGTTACCTGTATTAATGGCACCTGTTTGAACTTGTTATCAGTATAAAAGACACCTGTCCACAACATCAAACAGTCACACTCCAAACTTCACAATGGCCAAGACCAAAGAGCTGTCAAAGGACACCAAAAACAAAATTGTAGACCTGCACCAGGCTGGGAAGACTGAATCTGCAACAGGTAAGCAGCTTGGTTTGAAGAAATCAACTGTGGGAGCAATTATTAGGAAATGGAAGACATACAAGACCACTGATAATCTCCCTCGATCTGGGGCTCCATGCAAGATCTCACCCCGTGGGGTCAAAATGATCACAAGAACGGTGAGCAAAAAATCCCAGAACCACACCGGGGGACCTAGTGAATGACCTGCTGAGAGCTGGGACCAAAGTAACAAAGCCAACCATCAGTCACACTACGCCGCCAGGGACTCAAATCCTGCAGTGCGAGGACGTGTCCCCCCTGCTTAAGCCAGTACATGTCCAGGCCCGTCTGAAGTGCATTTGGATGATCCAGAAGAGGATTGGGAGAATGTCATATGGTCAGATGAAACCAAAATATAACTTTTTGGTAAAAACTCAACTCGTCATGTTTGGAGGACAAAGAATGCTGAGTTGCATCCAAAGAACACCATACCTACTGTGAAGCATGGGGTTGGAAACATCATGCTTTGGGGGCTGTTTTTCTGCAAAGGGACCAGGACGACTGATCCGTGTAAAGGAAAGAATGAATGGGGCCATGTATCGTGAGATTTTGAGTGAAACCCTCCTTCCATCAGCAAGGGCATTGAAGATGAAACGTGGCTGGGTCTTTCAGTATGACAATGATCCCAAACACACCGCCCGGCAACGAAGCGAGTGGTCTTCGTAGAAGCATTTCAAGGGTCCTGGAGTGGCCTAGCCAGTCTCCAGATCTCAACCCCATAGAAAATATTTGGGGGAGTTGAAAGTCTGTGTTGCCCAGCGACAGCCCCAAAACATCACTGCTCTAGAGGAGATCTGCATGGAGGAATGGGCCAAAATACCAGCAACAGTGTGTGAAAACCTTGTGAAGACTTACAGAAAACGTTTGACCTGTGTCATTGCCAACAAAGGGTATATAACAAAGTATTGAGAAACTTTTGTTTATTGACCAAATACTTATTTTCCACCATCATATGCCAATAAATTCATTAAAAATCCTACAATGTGATTTTCTGGATTTTTTTTTCTATTTTTGTCTGTCATAGTTGACGTGTACCTATGATGAAAATTACAGGCCTCTCTCATCTTTTTAAGTGGGAGAACTTGCACAATTGGTGGCTGACTAAATACTTTTTTCCCCCACTGTATATATATATATATACACACACACACAGTACCAGTCAAAAGTTTGGACACACCTACTCATTCAAGGGTTTTTCTTTATTTTTAATATTTTCTACATTGTAGAATAATAGTAAAAGACATCACAACTATGAAATAACACATATGGAATCATGTAGTAACCAAAAAGTGTTAAACAAATCAAAATATATGTTATATTTGAGATTCTTCAAATAGCCACCCTTTTCCTTGATGACAGCTTTGCACACTCTTGGAATTCTCTCAACCAGCTTCATGAGGTAGTCACCTGGAATGCATTTCAATTAACAGGTGTGCCTTCTTAATGCGTTTGAGCCAATCAGTTGTGTTGTGACAAGGTAGGGGGGGTATAGAGACAATAGCCCTATTTGGTAAAAGACCAAGTCCATATTATGGCAAGCACAGATCAAATAAGCAAAGAGAACTGACAGTGCATCATTACTTTAAGACATAAAGGTTAGTCAATACGGAACATTTCAAGAACTTTGAAAGTTTCTTCAAGTGCAGTCACAAAAACCATCAAGCGCTATGGTGAAACTGGCTCTTATGAGGACCACCACAGGGATGGAAGACCCAGAGTTACCAGCCTCAGAAATTGCAGCCCAAATAAATGCTTCACAGAGTTCAGGTAACAGACACATCTCAACATCAACTGTTCAGAGGAGACTGTGTGAATCAGGCCTTCATGGTCGAATTGCTGCAAAGAAACCACTACTAAAGGACACCAATAAGAAGAAGAGACTTGCTTGGACCAAGAAACATGAGTAATTGACATTTGACCGGTGGAGTCCAAATTGGAGATTTTTGGTTCCAACCGCTGTGTCTTTTGTGAGACGCAGAGTAGGTGAACGGATGATCGCATGTGTGGTTCCCACCGTGAAACATGGAGGAGGTGGTGTGATGGTGATTTATTTAGAATTCAAGGCACACTTAACCAGCATGGCTACCACAGCATTCTGCAGCGATACGCCATCCCATCTGGTTTGGGCTTAGTGGGACTATCATTTGTTTTTCAACAGGATAATTACCCAACACACCTCCAGGCTGTGTAAGGGCTATTTTACCAAGAAGGAAAGTGATGGAGTGCTGCATCAGATGACCTGGCCTCCACAATCCCCCAACCTCAACCCAATTGAGATGGTTTGGGATGAGTCGGACGGCAGAGTGAAGGAAAAGCAGCAAACAAGTGCTCAGCATATGTGGGAACTCCTTCAAGACTGTTGGAAAAGCATTCCAGGTGAAGCTGGGTGAGAGAATGCCAAGAGTGTGCAAAGCTGTCATCAAGGCAAAGGGTGGCTACTTTGAAGAATCTCAAATATAAAATATATTTTCATTTGTTTAACACTTTCTTGGTTACTACATGAATCCATATGTGTTAGGTGTGTCCAAACTTTTGACTGGTACTGTATATATAAATTAGCAAACAGTTCTAAAAACCTTTCATTTTGTCATTATGGGGTATTGTGTGTAGACTGATGAGGAAAAAATTTACTTTAATTCATTTTAGAATAAGGCTGTAACGTAACAAAATGTGGAAAAAGTCAAGGGGTCTGAATACTTTCCGAATGCACTGTACATGCTGCAACCGTGGCAAGCACACATTCCGTTTTCTACAGGTGCAGTATCCGGAGTGGCAGGCAGGCTGAAGTTAGGCCTAAATATTCCTGGGAAAGGGGATACCTCGTCAGTTGCACAACTGAATGAATTCAACCGAAATGTGTCTTTCGCATTTAACCCAACCCCTCCGAATCAGAGCGGTACAGGGGGCTGCCTTAATCGACGTCATCGGCGCCGGGCTCGAGGATTCAACCAGCGACTTTCGGTTACTAGCCCAACACTCTTAACCGCTAGGCTACCTGCCGCCTGTCACACTGTCAGGTATTTTGGGGAACAGGGCCCGGATTCACAAAACCTTATCTGCCATTTTCCCCTTAACTTTAGACTTATGAAGAATGTAAAGAAAAGTTGCTATTCCTCAAAAAAGTTTATTGGAAATGTTCTTATGTAATTTATTATATTTCTCCTTAAATGAGATTCTTCTTAAATTCTTAAGATTTAGCTATCTTGGAATTAAGAATATTTCCTAGAAGAAATCCAATAACTTTATTTTAAAGAATCTAATTTATTCTTAACTTTTTTTCTTAAAAGAGAAACCACTCAAAATAACTAGGGATGTACATCTCTCCTTTCAAGACGATTCGATACCCATATAGATACATGGGCTCCAATACAATACAGGAACGATACGTTTAGTTTGAAGCGATTCGGTGCGATTCGTTTTGATTAGGGGAACGAATTGATGTGATTCGGTTCAATTCGATACACATTTTTTGTTTGTTGCATGAACACATTCATTTTCCATTTGAAATGAATCTCTGCTGCTGATGGGAGGTCAGGAGCTGGGCCTCTCTGAGCTGGATCTGTCTGAGATGACTTCTATAAACTGAGTGGCCCTCTGTTAGTGTGTCTGAGCATCTACCACCCCACTATCAGATTATGAGTTGGGGCAATTTCTGCTTTTTGTCCCCCCACTTTACACCACTTGGAGGTTCTGGAAAACTTTGCGGGAGGGAAAGGAAAACTTCAGTCCCAAACTAACCTAAAATGGAGGTATATCTGTGTCACGCCCTCACTCACACAGTCCCTTATAGAGAGGGATAGACAGAGTGAAAGACACCAAGAAAAGGGCTTCAATAATAGATGTTCGCTCCTCTCGGTCTAAACCTCTCTGGCTGCGGCCCAAATGGCACTCCATTCCCCTATATAGTGCACTACTTTTGCCCAGGGCCCATAGGGCTCTGTTTAAAAGTAGTGCACTATATAGGGAATAGGGTGCCATTTGGGACTCAGCCAGTCAGTCTCTCAGAGGACCTGTTAGTAGGTCAGGGCCGAATAACAAACCAGGTGCTGGGAGAACCTAGAAATAGACCCTGTACCCCTGAACCTCTTACCCCCTGAACCTCTTAGCCCCTGAACCTCTTAGCCCCTGAACCTCTTAGCCCCTGAACCTCTTAGCCCCTGAACCTCTTAGCCCATGAACCTCTTAGCCCCTGAACCTCTTAGCCCCTGAACCTCTTAGCCCCTGAACCTCTTAGCCCCTGAACCTCTTACCCCCATGAACCTCTTAGCCCCTGAACCTCTTACCCCCTCCTCTTAACAACAGAGAAGCCCAGCCATACCTGTTGGTGTGTGTTCTACATGTGGGAACCACAAGGCTGAAGTCTGTTGGTTGGTGGGTTAACAGAGAGAGAGAGAGAGACAGAGCTGCATTTCCTGACAAAATGTCAAAAATATAAAACAATTAGAGCGTATAATTTCCCCAAATTTGAAACCGTTATTCAAGGTTTCAAAGACCTCTCTGATGAGGATAGGCTACCCGTCCTGTTGGGGGAGGACGCAGAGAGCTGTGGGTTGGCAACGCACTACATTGCTGCCTGCCATAAGATGAGGGACAGTGTCTGACAGACCAACCAACCTGCATGTCCTCTATGCTTATATGTTATTGTTCAATGATGGTTATTTTGACCCTTGGTTATTGTTGTTACTGTTGTCCCGTTGACAATATTGATTATTATTATTAATTATGTTAATATTGTCATATTGCCAAAGTAAGCTTTGGCAATATGGACATTGTTACGTCATGCCAATAAAGCAAATTGAATTGAATTGAATTGAGAGGGAGAGAGAAAGGGAGAGAGAGAGAGATGTAGAGAGAGAGACAACCGTAGAACAGATTGAGTGAGCAACAGGATTAGACTGAGGGACCGGAGCTTTAGCCGAGAAAGGGTCGCTTTCAAGAGCCAAACACACTCATCATTTATGTAGAGAGAGAGCACACAACAGACAGACAGGATTGGAAAGACAGTTGTATGGAAAGACAAGTTAAAAACGCAGGCCAGGAGGATAGAGCCCCACGATCCCAACGAAATGACGAGAACAACTAGGCTAAACACAACAGCCATTGTGGACCTTAAGGGAGAACATGCGACAGAACAGCATTAAAAACACAACAGACACAGTCAGAGTCCACAACCACAGAGATGAGTGAAGACCAAGACAACAAGTCCTAACAGGTAGTTGAGTTACACAGGGCTCCAACCATGATCCTGGCAGCTTTAGCTCCTGATAAAGGGCTTCGCTTTCAAGAGCCAAACACACTCATCATTTTATGTGGCTGTTATGGGAAGTTTTCACACAACAGACAGACAGGATTGGAAAACAGTTGTATGGAAAGACAATTTCATTCCCCTGGTCTCCCTGCCAAAACACTGCAGGCCAGGGGGATCCTCAGGTGCTCCCCACTATCCCAACGCAATGACGTCAGAACAACTAGGCTAAACACAACAGTCCATTGTGGACCTCAAGGGTAGAACCTCTATGCTCTGACAGAACAGCATTAAAAACACAAAGACACAGTCAGAGTCCACTAACCACAGAGATGAGTGGAAGGTGGTGCCAAGACAACAAGTCCTTTCAGGTAGTCAGTCTACAACAGGGCTCTCCAACCATGTTCCTGGAGAGCGCCATCCTGTAGGTTTTCACTCCAAAGAGCTACTGTTTTTATGAGTGAGTTCATGTTTAAGTTCTTACTCAGCACTGTCAACACTTTTGTATTCAGCACTTTTATAAGCCATAAAATGCGCGTTCTTCCTATTTCCACTCAGCGCTACAACAAGCACTGCAGCAGTAATGAATGAGTAGGAAAGTGAATCTATAGGCTCGCGTTGTTGTTATTATTAGCAGCTTGGATCTTTTTTAATATCAAGGAATATTTCACTTTCTCTGTTCATAGGAGTAACAACATTAATTTGTGCATGAGGCAGAAATAACGCGGTGCGACTCGAGTTTCGCCATCAGCTGGAAGACGGTGTCCCTTTTTGGTCAGTGTCAGTAGAGGAAAGGGAGAGCGGAGGGATGTTGAGTGTCAGTGGAGGAAAGGGAGAGCGGAGGGATGTTGAGAGGCGGACCGTCAGTCTGCTGCTCTCTCCCGCCGCTGAGACTGACCATCAGATACAGGCACCATCAGCCCAGTAAAATTGTACATTTCATTTCAGTCATTTTAGCAGACGCTCTTATCCAGAGCGACTTACAGGAGCAATCAGGGTTAAGTGCCTTGCTCAAGGGCACATCGACAGATTTTTCACCTAGTCGACTCAGGGATTAGAACCAGCGACCTTTCGGTTACTGGCACAACGCTCTTAACCACTAAGCTACCTGCCGCCCCAAATAAAAATAAAAAGTAAATTATTTAAATGTATGCTCACTCAGCCGTGCCTCACAAGTAATACAGCAGATCTATTACCGGTGTGATCATATAGCCTACCCCAAATGGCCGAACAACAATGCATTGGCAGGGCAATTCAAGCAAAGTCAATATGCAGTGATAATGTATTGGGCCTATGGCCTACTGCACAAACCTCATTGCTACAGAACTGTTTTTAATTGGTTAATGTTGCATCGGCTTACAATTTTTAAGTCATGTTTTAAAAAATCTGAGCGGTAGATCTCGGCTTGCATTCTGACTCAAAGTGATTTTGACTCAGAAAAGGTTGGTGACCACTGTTCTAGAGTTTCCCCTGTTAACACTATCAACGTTTCCCTTTACTGTGGCAAGTGTGATCAAATCAACGCAATATTAGCCACTTTCAATGCAACACACCGAAACAAAAATAACTATGCAAGAGATTTTGTTTTAGGCAGAATCCATCGGAGTAGGAATCTATTGCATTGACACGCACTACTCAGCCCCTACTCTACACAGACCGGTGTGCCATAATCAATCAGAGCTGCAGTAGGCGCCTATATGCAAATAGACCATTGCCATACATGGATCTGTGCCATTTACTTTGAACTGGACTGTGCTTACAGCATGAGCGGTCGTGAGTAGATGCGCTTGTTTTGAGATCAAAGCGAGAGCTGCATGTAGCCACGTGTGCACATTTTGTTCATATCCTTTGCTTGTTAGTGAGTTATTAGCCCAGTTATAGATAATTTGTAGTCAGCAATAGGGGAGTGATTGCTTCCTACAAGAGTACAAAAAGTATTTGAAAAGTGAGTCAGGTAAAAATAGTTTTTTTTTATTTTTTTTGTCATTTAGCAGAATTTTTTTTTTGTCTTAAAGGGGCAGTGTTGTATTTTGAAACAGGCTTGAATAAGCTAAGTAGCCAATAGGCAGAGGGTAGCATAATTTGTCTGATTGTCTGTAATAATGGTATGGGAATAATAATAATAATAATAATACAAGTGTTTTTTTGCAACAATCAACACAACAACATTTTCAGTCACCTCCTTGTCTGAAGGACAAGTGGATAAACAGGTTAATGTCAAGCCCTGCATGTTTTTTTTTCAAAAAACTCTCATGGAATGTAGGCCTACATTGAACACCACACATTGGCTGCTACTGTAGGCTGAATGATAGAACAGCTATTTCCATGTTAAAATGTTTTGGGATGCATTTTCTCCATTGTTTTTGATGGTAGGCCACTCTGGTAGGCCTACATTATGATCAAATAGCCACAGTAGCCTACATGTCCACTTCTTAAAACTGTAACTTAAAGCGGCTACAGCCTCAGTGTTGACAGTAAATGTGCGCTGGAAGTTGCACAGAATTTTCACAACGTTCAAGTGTGCGCTCAGCAGACCTGAAATTTGCTCAGTGTCGAAAACAATTAGAGGGAACATTGGTCAGCACTGACACGTCCTGTACCGTAAACACACCTCCTCCTCCACCGCCTTCGAAACACTCCTGGTGCATCACGCTGCACCTCCTCCTCCTCTCCTCTCCTCCTCCTCTCAGCAGCTTACTACCAGAGATCAAACCACCAAGATGGCTGCCACATGCTGCTACTTGGATGGGTTCAGAAAGGGAGTACTGCTGATTGAAACAGGAGATCTCATTAGCTTGCGGTTAACACCCCAACTGGTGAAATGTCAGAACCATATGAGGGGCCAGGCCTCTAACTGTTCTGACACCATTGGGGTGTTAACCGCAAGCTAGGGAGATCTCCTTGTCTAGCTACTGATAAAGAAATGTGTGAGTAAGATATGACTAAAATGTCACACCCTCAGTTAAACTAATAATGTATGACTATTAGTAGACTAGAGTTTAGAGAGTTAATCAAATGTGTTTATATCACAGCAACAGAGTATTTGTGTCTTGTAGTTAGGCAAGCAGAAGTGCAAAACAATTGAAACCAATAACAGGAGACCAGTTTCAAAAACAGATCCCCACACAGGGAAGGGGAGTGAGAGGCTTGCAGAATATTGTGAGAACAGCGATAACTATGTATGGGAATAGAGAAAAACTGCAGCCTGCCCGAGCAAGGAGTAGGCTATGATAAGAACGTGTGTGTGTGTGTGTGTGTGTGTGTGACCTGATGGTCAGGTCACTTTTCCTCTGATGTGTGTGTATAAAAAGAGTGTACGTCCATTTTGTGGCAGAGCGCTCTCAATGAATAAAGACTGACCATTGCAGAAAGGGGTCTTGTTTAATTTATTTAAACTAGAGATTTACACCTCTGGGAATTATTCAAAGATTTAAGAAGTGTTTGACTTCAACCATTGAGATAACAAAATTCTCGTGACAGCTACCTCATCATTGTGTTCTAGTTTCAGTACATGACTCTGGACAGTGCAAAACAGAACATAAAACTAGATGTTTGTCCAGATGGCCAGTGCTGATTGTGATTTCTGGGTGTGACTATGAATATGAAGTGCTCTCCCATTGTACAGTACATAACAGCACAACTAGCCTAGCTGGAAGCTACACCACGTACAGTACAGTAACAGCACTGCTGTAAACTACACCACGTACAGTAACAGCACTGCTGTAAACTACACCACGTACAGTAACAGCACTGCTGTAAACTACACCACGTACAGTAACAGCACTGCTGTAAACTACACCACGTACAGTACAGTAACAGCACTGCTGTAAACTACACCACGTACAGTAACAGCACTGCTGTAAACTACACCACGTACAGTAACAGCACTGCTGTAAACTATACCACGTACAGTACAGTAACAGCACTGCTGTAAACTACACCACGTACAGTAACAGCACTGCTGTAAACTACACCACGTACAGTACAGTAACAGCACTGCTGTAAACTACACCACGTACAGTACAGTAACAGCACTGCTGTAAACTACACCACATACAGTACAGTAACAGCACTGCTGTAAACTACACCACGTACAGTACAGTAACAGTACTGCTGTAAACTACACCACGTACAGTGCAGTAACAGTACTGCTGTAAACTACACCACGTACAATACAGTAACAGCACTGCTGTAAACTACACCACGTACAGTGCAGTAACAGTATTGCTGTAAACTACACCACGTACAGTGCAGTAACAGTACTGCTGTAAACTACACCACGTACAATACAGTAACAGCACTGCTGTAAACTACACCACGTACAGTGCAGTAACAGTATTGCTGTAAACTAAACCACGTACAATACAGTAACAGCACTGCTGTAAACTACACCACGTACAGTGCAGTAACAGTACTGCTGTAAACTACACCACGTACAGTACAGTAACAGTACTGCTGTAAACTACACCACGTACAGTACAGTAACAGTACTGCTGTAAACTACACCATGTACAGTACAGTACAGTAACAGCACTGCTGTAAACTACACCACGTACAGTACAGTAACAGTACTGCTGTAAACTACACCACGTACAGTACAGTAACAGCACTGCTGTAAACTACACCACGTACAGTACAGTAACAGCACTGCTGTAAACTACACCATGTACAGTACAGTAACAGTACTGCTGTAAACTACACCACGTACAGTACAGTAACAGCACTGCTGTAAACTACACCATGTACAGTAACAGTAACAGTACTGCTGTAAACTACACCACGTACAGTAACATTACTGCTGTAAACTACACCATGTACAGTACAGTACAGTAACAGCACTGCTGTAAACTACACCACGTACAGTACAGTAACAGTACTGCTGTAAACTACACCACGTACAGTACAGTAACAGTACTGCTGTAAACTACACCATGTAAAGTACAGTAACAGCACTGCTGTAAACTACACCACGTACAGTACAGTAACAGCACTGCTGTAAACTACACCATGTACAGTAACAGTAACAGTACTGCTGTAAGCTACACCACGTACAGTACAGTAACAGCACTGCTGTAAACTCCACCATGTACAGTAACAGTAACAGTACTGCTATAAGCTACACCATGTACAGTAACAGTAACAGTACTGCTGTAAGCTACACCACGTACAGTACAGTAACAGTACTGCTGTAAACTACACCACGTACAGTACAGTAACAGTACTGCTGTAAACTACACCACGTACAGTACAGTAACAGTACTGCTGTAAACTACACCATGTACAGTACAGTACAGTAACAGCACTGCTGTAAACTACACCACGTACAGTACAGTAACAGTACTGCTGTAAACTACACCACGTACAGTACAGTAACAGTACTGCTGTAAACTACACCATGTACAGTACAGTAACAGCACTGCTGTAAACTACACCACGTACAGTACAGTAACAGCACTGCTGTAAACTACACCATGTACAGTAACAGTAACAGTACTGCTGTAAGCTACACCACGTACAGTACAGTAACAGCACTGCTGTAAACTACACCATGTACAGTAACAGTAACAGCACTGCTGTAAGCTACACCATGTACAGTAACAGTAACAGTACTGCTGTAAGCTACACCATGTACAGTAACAGTAACAGTACTGCTGTAAACTACACCACGTACAGTAACAGTAACAGTACTGCTGTAAGCTACACTTGCAACACAACTGACAGGTTAAGTACCAGAGGATGGATGGCTGCATTATAGGTGGTACGTAGTGAGATACACTGTGTGTGAGTGGGCATTCTTGGACAGTAGGTTTTAGCATGATACATTGTGTGTGACGGGGTAATGGGTAGGCCGGCCCTGTCCATGCTCGTTGGTTGTATGTAGCGTCTCCTGAGTGGCGCAGTGGTCTAAGGCACTGCATCGCAGTGCTAACTGTGCCACTAGAGATCCTGGTTCGAATCCAGGCTCTGTCGCAGCCGGCCGCGACCGGGAGACTCATGGGCGGCGCACAATTGGCCCAGCGTCGTCCAGGGTAGGGGAGGGAATGGCCGGCAGGGATGTAGCTCAGTTGATAGAGCATGGCGTTTGCAACGCCAGGGTTGTGGGTTCGATTCCCACGGGGGGCCAGTATAAAAAAATAAAAAATAAAAAAAATAAAAAAATATGTATTCACTAACGGTAAGTCGCTCTGGATAAGAGCATCTGCTAAATGACTAAAATGTAAATGTAAATGTAGCGCGATACACTGTGTGTGAGTGGGCATACATTCTTGTTGTCTGTACTGCGATATACTGCAGAACACACACAAACAGGAACATATAGCCCATCAGTCCTCCTCAGCATCACTGCCTACATACTGCAGAGTAGACCACCGAGCATCAGCTTTAACTAACAGGTGCTGAATATCTGTGCTCACTCTAGAGTTCTAGAATGATGGGGTAGGAGTGCTATGATGCATCAGAGCCTGCTTCCAACCAAAGAAGAGCTGGGACAGGAGAGTGGGAGCTTGAGAGAGGTGAGAGAAATGAATTACAGAGGCAGGAAGAGAGTTGAGAGCGATTGAGAGATTGAGATGGAGGAAGATAAGAAAGAGAGAGAGAGAGAGGAGAGAACGTGAGAGCGAGAGAGTGAGCGAGTGAGAGAGAGGGAGAGCGAGAGGGCGATGAAAGCGAAGTCTGAAGTCAGTCAGATTAAAAATCAGGAAGTGGGGGGTTACAGAGTTACATAATGCTGTGTAATGAATGACATAAACTGCTGTTACGAAAATGATTATGAAATGCTATGCAGCACAGACAGAGAGAGAATGGAAGGTTGCTACCAATGGCAGCCGATCACATAACACAATAAAACACTAGCTATTATGCTACACACAGTCATAAACAATTAATATCAGTTCATTGTCAGACTAGTGTTGCTGTATTGCCTAGCAGACCTATCCAGAGGGTGGGTTATGCCAGGTCTGCGTTAGGCCTATATGCAGGCTTTTGTTCCTGCCCACACACGGTGTAGGCTTATATTCCAGGTCTGGGTGTCTTGTTCAAATAAGGAGGGGTGTATTACTTGTCAGAAAGTGTCCCTCCATTTTGTAGCGGTCGTGTAGCTCGTTAAAGTGTGTGTAACCCAACACAGCTACCTGGCCCGGTGCATGTTTAATGAGATGGAAGGATGTCACCTCTGGACTGGAACCAGGAGCATGTGTGTGAGGAGGGGGGGGGAGAAGAGAGGGGAAGGGGTCTGATCAACCACCCAACGATGAGAGGCGGGAGAGCTGTTGCTGGTGGGGTATCCTGGGTCTGTGTGGTCATGTTTTCCATCAGGTAGTAGGGTGATTCCCTTGTTAGCTCCAGTTACACCACAATACCCCCAACTCAAGCTGCACTCTGTAAGTGACATCCAAGATGGAAGACCAACAGGACACTCTGTAAGTGACATCCATGATGGAAGACCAACAGGACACTCTGTAAGTGACATCCATGATGGAAGACCAACAGGACACTCTGTAAGTGACATCCATGATGGAAGACCAACAGGACACTCTGTAAGTGACATCCAAGATGGAAGACCAACAGGACACTCTGTAAGTGACATCCATGATGGAAGACCAACAGGACACTCTGTAAGTGACATCCAAGATGGAAGACCAACAGGACACTCTGTAAGTGACATCCATGATGGAAGACCAACAGGACACTCTGTAAGTGACATCCATGATGGAAGACCAACAGGACACTCTGTAAGTGACATCCAAGATGGAAGACCAACAGGACACTCTGTAAGTGACATCCAAGATGGAAGACCAACAGGACACTCTGTAAGTGACATCCATGATGGAAGACCAACAGGACACATAGAGGTGTGTCAAATTGCTCCTTCTGGCATAGGAAAGGCTATTCATTTCTTATCCATTTGGATGAGTTGGATTGCTACAGGAACCTAGGACGTATTATACTGAATGTACAGTATATCTTTCTACTAGTTGAGCGTGCCAGATTGTTCCTTGTCGTGGAAATTTGGAGAGATACCCTCATTTCGGCCCTGGAGACTGTGCAGAGCCCTGTCGTAACCTGATCTATGCTTGACCTGCTTGGCATTAACCTGCCTGGGGCTTGGGTAGAGAGGGGCTGGGGTGGAGGGGGTGGTAGGTATCTCAGGTGTCCCACTGACTGACATTGTCACTCTTGATGAGATGAGATAGAGATAGAGATAGAGAGAGAGAGAGAGAGAGAGAGAGAGAGAGAGAGAGAGAGAGAGAGAGAGAGAGAGAGAGAGAGAGAGAGAGAGAGAGAGAGAGAGAGAGAGAGAGCGAGAGAGCGTGAGAGAGAGAGACGAGAGGAAGAGAGATACTATTCGTTCACTTATTCAGTGTCTCTGCTGTCCCCAGTGTCCCTCTTCATCAATACTGCAGGAATGACCCTGAACACACACACACAAAATCAATAGTTACAGTGAGGGAAAAAAGTATTTGATCCCCTTCTGATTTTGTACGTTTGCCCACTGACAAACAAATGATCAGTCTATAATTTTAATGGTAGGTTTATTTGAACAGTGAGAGACAGAATAACAACAACAAAATCCAGAAAAACGCATGTCAAAAATGTTATAAATTGATTTGCATTTTAATGAGGGAAATAAGTATTTGACCCCCTCTCAATCAGAAAGATTTCTGGCTCCCAGGTGTCTTTTATACAGGTAATGAGCTGAGATTAGGAGCACACTCTTAAAGGGAGTGCTCCTAATCTCAGCTTGTTACCTGTATAAAAGACACCTGTCCACAGCACAACAATCAATCAGATTCCAAACTCTCCACCATGGCCAAGACCAAAGAGCTCTCCAAGGATGTCAGGGACAAGATTGTAGACCTACACAAGGCTGGAATGGGCTACAAGACCATCGCCAAGCAGCTTGGTGAGAAGGTGACAACAGTTGGTGCGATTTATTCGCAAATGGAAGAAACACAAAAGAACTGTCAATCTCCCTCGGCCTGGGGCTCCATGCAAGATCTCACCTCGTGGAGTTGCAATGATCATGAGAACGGTGAGGAATCAGCCCAGAACTACACGGGAGGATCTTGTCAATGAGCTCAAGGCAGCTGGGACCATAGTCACCAAGAAAACAATTGGTAACACACTACGCCGTGAAGGACTGAAATCATGCAGCGCCCGCAAGGTCCCCCTGCTCAAGAAAGCACATATACAGGGCCGTCTGAAGATTGCCAATGAACATCTGAATGATTCAGAGGAGAACTGGGTGAAAGTGTTGTGGTCAGATGAGACCAAAATTTAGCTCTTTGGCATCAACTCAACTCGCCGTGTTTGAAGGAGGAGGAATGCTGCCTATGACCCCAAGAACACCATCCCCACCGTCAAACATGGAGGTGGAAACATTATGCTTTGGGTGTGGACGGGGCCACCCTGGACGGGGCCACCCTGTACAGTGCCTTGCAAAAGTATTCATCCCCCTTGGCGTTTTTCCTATTTTGTTGCATTGCAACCTGTAATTTAACTGGATTTGTATTTGTATTTCATGTAATGGACATACACAAAATAGTCCAAATTGGTGAAGTGAAATGAAAAAAATTACTTGTTTCAAAGAATTCAAAAAAACAGAAAAGTGGTGTGTGCATACAGTGGGGGAAAAACATATTTAGTCAGCCACCAATTGTGCAAGTTCTCCCACTTAAAAAGATGAGAGAGGCCTGTAATTTTCATCATAGGTACACGTCAACTATGACAGACAAATTGAGAAGAAAAAAAAAAATCGAGAAAATCACATTGTAGGATTTTTAATGAATTTATTTGCAAATTATGGTGGAAAAATAAGTATTTGGTCACCTACAAACAAGCAAGATTTCTGGCTCTCACAGACCTGTAACTTCTTCTTTAAGAGGCTCCTCTGTCCTCCACTCGTTACCTGTATTAATGGCACCTGTTTGAACTTGTTATCAGTATAAAAGACACCTGTCCACAACCTCAAACAGTCACACTCCAAACTCCACTATGGCCAAGACCAAAGAGCTGTCAAAGGACACCAGAAACAAAATTGTAGACCTGCACCAGGCTGGGAAGACTGAATCTGCAATAGGTAAGCAGCTTGGTTTGAAGAAATCCAACTGTGGGAGCAATTATTAGGAAATGGAAGACATACAAGACCACTGATAATCTCCCTCGATCTGGGGCTCCACGCAAGATCTCACCCCGTGGGGTCAAAATGATCACAAGAACTGTGAGCAAAAATCCCAGAACCACACGGGGGGACCTAGTGAATGACCTGCAGAGAGCTGGGACCAAAGTAACAAAGCCTACCATCAGTAACACACTACGCCGCCAGGGACTCAAATCCTGCAGTGCCAGACGTGTCCCCCCTGTTTAAGCCAGTACATGTCCAGGCCCGTCTGAAGTTTGCTAGAGTGCATTTGGATGATCCAGAAGAGGATTGGGAGAATGTCATATGTCATATGGTCAGATGAAACCAAAATAGAACTTGTCGTGTTTGGAGGACAAAGAATGCTGAGTTGCATCCAAAGAACACCATACCTACTGTGAAGCATGGGGGTGGAAACATCATGCTTTGGGGCTGTTTTTCTGCAAAGGGACCAGGACGACTGATCCGTGTAAAGGAAAGAATGAATGGGGCCATGTATCGTGTGATTTTGAGTGAAAACCTCCTTCCATCAGCAAGGGCATTGAAGATGAAACGTGGCTGGGTCCTTCAGCATGACAATGATCCCAAACACACCGCCCGGGCAACGAAGGAGTGGCTTCGCAAGAAGCATTTCAAGGTCCTGGAGTGGCCTAGCCAGTCTCCAGATCTCAACCCCATAGAAAATCTTTGGAGGAAGTTGAAAGTCCGTGTTGCCCAGCGACAGCCCCAAAACATCACTGCTCTAGAGGAGATCTGCATGGAGGAATGGGCCAAAATACCAGCAACAGTGTGTGAAAACCTTGTGAAGACTTACAGAAAACGTTTGACCTGTGTCATTGCCAACAAAGGGTATATAACAAAGTATTGAGAAACTTTTGTTATTGACCAAATACTTATTTTCCACCATAATTTGCAAAGACATTCATAAAAAATCCTACAATGTGATTTTCTGGATTTTTTTCCCTCATTTTGTCTGTCATAGTTGACGTGTACCTATGATGAAAATTACAGGCCTCTCTCATCTTTTTAAGTGGGAGAAATTGCACAATTGGTGGCTGACTAAATACTTTTTTCCCCCACTGTATGTATTCACCCCCTTTGCTATGAAGCCCCTAAATAAGATCTAGAGCAACCAATTACCTTCAGAAGTCACATAATTAGTTCAATAAAGTCCACCTGTGTGCAATCTAAGTGTCACATGATCTCAGTATATATACACCTGTTCTGAAAGGCCCCAGAGTCTGAAACACCACTAAGCAAGGGGCACCACCAAGCAAGCGGCACCATGAAGACCAAGGAGCTCTCCAAACAGGTCAGGGACAAAGTTGTGGAGAAGTACAGATCAGGGTTGGGTTATAAAAAAATATCAGAAACTTTGAACATCCCACGGAGCACCATTAAATACATTATTAAAAAATGGAAAGAATATGGCACCACAACAAACCTGCCAAAAGTGGGCCGCCCACCAAAACTCACAGACCAGGCAAGGAGGGCATTAATCAGAGAGGCAACAAAGAGACCAAAGATAACACTGAAGGAGCTGCAAAGCTCCACAGCAGAGATTGGAGTATCTGTCCATAGGACCACTTTAAGCTGTACACTCCACACAGCTGGGCTTTACGGAAGAGTGGCCAGAAGAAAGACATTGCTTAAATAAAAATTGAGCTTTTTGGCCATCAAGGAAAATGCTATGTCTGGCGCAAACCTCTCATCACCCCGAGAACACCATCCCCACAGTGAAGCATGGTGGTGACAGCATCATGCTGTGGGGATGTTTTTCCATCGGCAGGGACTGGGAAACTGGTCAGAATTGAAAGAATGATGGATGGCGCTAAATACAGGGAAATTCTTGAGGGAAACCGGTTTGTCTTCCAGGGATTTGAGACTGGGACGGAGATTCACCTTCCAGCAGGACAATGACCCTAAGCATACTGCTAAAGCAACACTTGAGTGGTTTAAGGGGAAACATTTCAATGTCTTGGAATGGCTTAGTCAAAACCCAGACCTCAATCCAATTCAGAATCTGTGGTATGACTTAAAGATTGCTGTACACCAGCGGAACCCATCTAACTTGAAGGAGCTGGAGCAGTTTTGCCTTGAAGAATGGGCAAAAATCCCAGTGGCTAGATGTGCCAAGCTTATAGAGACATACCCCAAGAGACTTGCAGCTGTAATCGCTGCAAAAGGTGGCTCTACAAAGTATTGACTTTGGGGGGGTGAATAGTTATGCACGCTCAAGTTCAGTTTTTTTGTCTTACAAAACATTTATTTTGAATCTTCAAAGTGGTAGGCATGTTGTGTCAATCAAATGATACAACCCCCCCCAAAATACATTTAAATTCCAGGTTGTAAGGCAACAAAATAGGAAAAACGCCAACGGGGGTGAATACTTTCGCAAGCCTCGTTATTGTTATTTTATTGTTGCTCTTTTATGTTTTACTTTAGCTTATTTAGTAAATATTTTCTTAACCCTGTATTCTTCTTAAAACTGCATTGTTGGTTAAGGGCTTGTAAGTAAGCATTTCACGGTAAGGTCTACACCTGTTGTATTCGGTGCATGTGAAAAATCCAATTTGAATTGATCAACACCTCTGTACTACAGTCTAGACACTGTTAGAGGATCTAGGCTGTTTTCAAACCAACAACAACTCCAAACACAAACCTTGCTCTGAACATTGTGCTCAATGTGCTGCCACTTAAGAGTTCAGTTCAGTTCAGTCAGGCCTGTTTCAAGGTTTGTCACCAGAGTTCAGTCAGGCCTGTTTCAAGGTTTGTCACCAGAGTTCAGTCAGGCCTGTTTCAAGGTTTGTCACCAGAGTTCAGTCAGGCCTGTTTCAAGGTTTGTCACCAGAGTTCAGTCAGGCTGTTTCAAGGTTTGTCACCAGAGTTCAGTCAGGCTGTTTCAAGGTTTGTCACCAGAGTTCAGTCAGGCTGTTTCAAGGTTTGTCACCAGAGTTCAGTCAGGCCTGTTTCAAGGTTTGTCACCAGAGTTCAGTCAGGCCTGTTTCAAGGTTTGTCACCAGAGTTCAGACAGGCTGTTTCAAGGTTTTTCACCAGAGTTCAGTCAGGCCTGTTTCAAGGTTTGTCACCAGTTTGTCTCAGTCAAGTGGCTGAGCAGGTTTAACTCAAGTAGGACACATATATACAGTAAAGAGTAAATGTAACAAGTTGAGGGTCAGTGACCCAGTAGTCGTGCATCTGTCCACAGAACAAGGTCCGCAGAGAGGTAGACACAGAGAGATAGACACAGAGATGAAGACACAGAGATGAAGACACAGAGATGAAGACACAGAGATGAAGACACAGAGATGAAGACACAGAGATGAAGACACAGGGAGGTAGACACAGGGAGGTAGACACAGGGAGGTAGACACAGGGAGGTAGACACAGGGAGGTAGACACAGGGAGGTAGACACACAGGTGACACAGGGAGGTAGACACAGGGAGGTAGACACAGGGAGGTATACACAGGGAGGTAGACACAGGGAGGTAGACACAGGGAGGTAGACACAGGGAGGTAGACACAGGGAGGTAGACACAGGGAGGTAGACACAGGGAGGTAGACACAGAGAGGTAGACACAGGGAGGTAGACACAGGGAGGTAGACACAGAGAGGTAGACACAGGGAGGTAGACACAGAGAGGTAGAGTTAAACCTTTCCATTAGAGAGATGTTTTTTGTGAATGCTGACCACTAGTTTGACTGTGAGGCAGGCCTTACCTAAGACACAGGTAGCCTATTGTCATTGCGGGCCTGGTGTGGTTGGTTTGTCAATTGAAATAACCTGATACAGGCTACACAAGAAGGATATGACTTGGAACACGTATGTGAGGAATTCATATGAAGCCATAGGTCTTTGGGTTGGCAATGAAGTAAATTTAGCATGACCAGACTGTGCCAGAAAAACAGTGTATAGCTGGCTGAAGCCTGGCCTGTCTTTCATTCTAGCAGCTGGATCAAAGCCATGCCCAGAACAAGAGTACTGCCGAGGGGGTTAAAGTTCAGTGGGTTCAGTACAGCAGTAATATTATCTGAGCTGTATGTGGTATCTTCAGGATGGTCAGTCCTTTGGTCTGTATTCAACTGTCTGTCTAACTGGCTGAGCACAGCTCATCTTCCCTCTCTCTCCGTCCCTCACCCTCTCCGTCCCTCACCCTCTCCGTCCCTCACCCTCTCCGTCCCTCACCCTCTTTCCCTGGGACAGCCTAAAAGCACACCACTTCCATACAGCTACCACCAAAAGGGACTTTTTTGTAGCAAGTTAGGGGAACGAAAAAGCAGGTTAGAAGAAAGAACGTAGCAGGTTAGGAGAATTAGGTTAAGGTTAGAAAAATGCTTTCCTAACCTGCTACGAAAATCACTTCGAGCGAAGTGGCGTGTTTTTACGGAGTCCCCTCTTTCCCTCTGTGGCCAGGCTTCTCTCCCTCCCTCCTCCCCTCCCCAGGCTTAAAGTTATTTCTCCCAGCTACTTGACATAACACTGCAGGCCACCACAAGCACTCACCCACACTGTTTACAGGGCAGGGTAAGGGCTTTTACAATGATCCGAGGACAGACAACACTACTAGTGACATCAATCATATGGGTTTTAGCAATCTGAAAATCAGCAAAAATAAGATATTAGATTGAACTCATGGTGGTTCCTCATCTGGGCCTAACTAATTCTAATGTTTTTCCCATCTATTTATATGCTCATGTTTCACTAGCCTAGTATCTACTGTCTGCCTGGTCATCTATGATGTTTCCCTATCTCTGTAGCACGGCCAAGCAGAGAGGGTTTATTACCAGGGTACAATGTTTTGAGTAGAGAGCACACCAACAGTAATGTATGAAGAGTGAAGCTGAAGTAGACTGCATACAAACAGACTGACTGGCAGACCAACAGACCAACCGACAGACTGAAGGATGTGATGAATAAAAATAAAATAAATAAATAATGAGATGCTATGAGAAGGCTGTGTGGAAGTACAGCCCTGCAGTGCCGTGCTGGTTCCTGTTCCTTTCCTCTCTGCACGGCTACACAAACACACACTCATTGTTATGTCGCAGGCTAAATAAAGACTAGCTAGCTGTGGTGGTTCTTCCTGTATCTATCTCTCCTCTGGTTGGGACCATGGCCTGTCTCTCTCTGTCAGTCTCTCTCTCTCTACTAGTCTCTCACTGTCGCTCTTTCTCTCTACTAGTCAATTCAATTCAAAGGGCTTTATTGGCATGGGAAACATATGTTTACATCGCCAAAGCAAGTGAAGTAGATAGTAAACAAAAGGGAAATAAACAAGGGAAACATTAGTGAACATTACACTCACAAAAGTTCTAAAATAATATAGATATTTCAAACGTTATATTATTGGCAATGTACAGTGTTGTAACAATGTGTAAGCAGTTGAAGTATGAAAGGGAAAATAAATAAACAGATAAATATAGGTTGTATTTACAATGGTGTTTGTTCTTCACTGGTTGCCCTTTTCTCATGGCAACGGGCCACACATCTTGCTGCGGTGATGGCACACTGCGGTATTTCGCCTAACCGATATGGGAGTTTATCAATGCTTGATTTGTTTTCAAATTCTTTGTGGGTCTCTGCGATCTGTGGGAAATATGCGTCTATAATATGGTCATACATTTGGCAGGAAGTTAAGAAGTGCAGCCCAGTTTCCACCTCATTTTGTGGGCAGTGTGCACATAGCCTGTCTTCTCTTGAGAGCCAGGTCTGCCTACGGAGGCCTTTCTCAATAGTAAGGCTATGCTCACTGAGTCTGTACATAGTCAAAGCTTTCCTTAATTTTGGGTCAGTCACAAGGGTCAGGTATTCTGCCACTGTGTACTTTCTGTTTAGGGCCAAATAGTATTCTAGTTTACTCTGTTTTTTTGGTTGATTCTTTCCAGTGTGTCAAATAGTTATCTTTTTGCTTTCTCATAATTTGGTTGGGTCTAATTGTGTTGCTGTCCTGGGGCTCTATGGGGTCTGTTTGTGTTTGTGAACAGAGCCCCAGGACCAGCTCTAGGTTCATCTCTCTGTAGGTGATGGTTTTGTTATGGAAGGTTTGGGAATCGCTTCCTTTTAGGTGGTTGTAGAATTTAACAGCTCTTTTCTGGATTTTGATAAATAGCGGTTATAGTCCTAATTCTGCTCTGCATGCATTGTTTGGGGTTTTGCGTTGTACACAAAGTATATTTTTGCAGAATTCTGCATGCAGAGTCTCAATTTGGTGTTTGTCCCATTTTGTGAATTCTTGGTTGGTGAGCGGACCCCAGACCTCACAACCATAAAGGGCAATGGGTTCGATAACTGATTCAAGTATTTTTTAGCCAGATCCTAATTGGGATGTTGAGTTTTATGTTCCTTTTGATGGCATAAAAGGCCCTTGCCTTCACAGCCTTGTGGAAGTTACCTGTGGTGCTGATGTTTAGGCCGAGGTAGGTGTAATTCTTTGTGTGCTCTAGGGCAACAGTGTCTAGATAGAATTTGTATTTGTTGTCTTGGCAACTGGACCTTTTTTGGAACACCATTATTTTTGTTTTACTGAGATTCACTGTCAGGGCCCAAGTCTGACAGAATCTTTGCAGAAGATCTAGGTGCTGCTGTAGGCCCTCCTTGGTCGGGGACAGAAGCGCCAGATCATCAACAAACAGTAGACATTTGATTTCAGATTCTAGTAGGGTGAGGCCGGGTATTGCAGACTGTTCTAGTGCCCTCGCCAATTCGTTGATATACATATTCAAGAGGGTGGGGCTTAAGCTGCATCCCTGCCTCACCCCACGGCCCTGTGGATAGAAATATGTGTGTTTTTTGCCAATCTTAACCGCACACTTGTTGTTTGTGTACATGGATTTTATAATGTCGTATGTTTTTCCCCCAACACTGCTTTCCATCAATTTGTATAGCAGACCCTCATGCCAAATTGAGTCAAAAGCTTTTTTGAAATCAACAAAGCATGAGAAGACTTTGTTTGTTTGTCAATAAGGGTGTGAAGGGTGTATACGTGGTCTGTCATACGGTATTTTGGTAAGAAGCCAATTTGACATTTGCTCAGGACATTGTTTTCACTGAGGAAATGTTGGAGTCTGCTGTTGATGATAATGCAGAGGATTTTCCCAAGGTTGCTGCTGACGCATATCCCACGGTAGTTATTTGGGTCAGATTTGTCTCCACTTTTGTGGATTGGGGTGATCAGTCCTTGGTTCCAAATATTGGGAAAGATGCCAGAGCTGAGGATGATGTTAAAGAGTTTAAGTATAGCCAATTTGAATTCGTGGTCTGTATATTTTATCATTTCGTTTAGTATACCATCAACACCACAGGCATTTTGGGTTGGAGGGTTTGTATTTTGTCCTGTAGCTCATCCAATGGAATTGGAGAATCCAGTGGGTTCTGGTAGTCTTTCATATCTGATTCTAAGTTTTGTAAATTATCATGTATATGTTTTTGCTCTTGGTTCTTTGTTATTTGACCGAAAAGGTTGGAGAAGTGGTTTATCCATCTCCATTTTGGATAGATAACTCTTTGTGTTGTTGTTTGTTAGTGTGTTCCAAGTTTCCCAGAAGTGGTTAGAGTCTATATATTCTTCAATCACATTGAGTTGATTTCTGACATGCTGTTCCTTCTTTTTCCGTAGTGTATTTCTGTATTGTTTTAGTGATTCACCAGTAAGCTAAGGTTTTCTGGTTCTCTATGTTTTTGGTTGAATAGGTTTCTCAATTACTTTCTTAGGTTTTTATATTCTTCATCAAACCATTTCTCATTGTTGTTAGTTGTCTTAGGTTTCTGCCGGAATCTCTCTAGTCTCTCTGTCAGTCTTTCTCTCTACTAGTCTCTCTGTTAATCTTTCACTCTACTAGTCTCTCTCTGTCAGTCTCTCTCTCTACTAGTCTCTCTGTCCGTCTCTCTCTCTACTAGTCTCTCTGTCAGTATCTCTCTACTAGTCTCTCTCTCTACTAGTCTCTCTGACAGTCTCTCTCTCTACTAGTCTCTCTCTCTACTAGTCTCACTGTCAGTCTCTCTCTCTACTAGTCTCTCTCTGTCCGTCTCTCTCTCTACTAGTCTCTCTGTCAGTCTCTCTCTACTAGTCTCTCTCTGTCAGTCTCTCTCTCTACTAGTCTCTCTCTGTCAGTCTTTCTCTCTACTAGTTTCACTGTCAGTCTCTCTCTCTACTAGTCTCTCTCTGTCCGTCTCTCTCTAAAAGTCTCTCTCTGTCAGTCTCTCTCTCTACTAGTCTCTCTGTCAGTGTTTCTCTCTACTAGTCTCTCTCTGTCAGTCTTTCTCTCTACTAGTCTTTCTCTCTACTAGTCTCTCTGTCAGTCTCTCTCTCTACTAGTCTCTCTCTGTCAGTCTTTCTCTCTACTAGTCTCTCTGTCAGTCTTTCTCTCTACTAGTCTCTCTCTGTCAGTCTCTCTCTAGTCTCTCTCTGTCAGTCTTTCTCTCTACTAGTCTCTCTAACAGTCTTTCTCTCTACTAGTCTCTCTCTGTCAGTCTCTCTCTCTCTACTAGTCTCTGTCAGTCTCTCTCTCTACTAGTCTCTCTGTCAGTCTCTCTCTCTACTAGTCTCTTCATCAGTCTCTCTCTACTAGTCTCTCTGTCAGTCTTCTCTCTACTAGTCTCTCTGTCAGTCTTTCTCTCTACTAGTCTCTCTGTCAGTCTTTCTCTCTACTAGTCTCTCTGTCAGTCTCTCTCTCTACTAGTCTCTCTGTCAGTCTCTCTCTCTACTAGTCTCTCTGTCAGTCTCTCTCTCTACTAGTCTCTCTGTCAGTCTCTCTCTCTACTAGTCTCTGTCAGTCTTTCTCTCTACTAGTCTCTATCAGTCTCTCTCTCTACTAGTCTTTCTGTCAGTCTTTCTCTCTACTTGGCTCTGTTACTCTCCTTCTCTCACTTATTTATTCTCCAGTTGTGAAGAGACAGACAGACACAGCAGACAGAGACAGACAGACACACCACTAGGACTAGCACAGGGGCAGTCACAGGTAGTGTTGCTGTACGGGAGCTATACTTGATGCTCTCAGAAACAGGTATAGTCTAGATCTGTCAATCAAGACCGTGTTTTGAGCTAAACCTTATCTAGACAGGCCCTAAGCAAAATCAAATCAGTGTATTTGCCACATGCACAGCAGTTGTAAACAGTATAGTGAAATGCTTGCTTGCAAACTCTTCCTCAACACTACCTTAGCCTGGGTACGTGGCCGAGACTGCCAAATATCAGCGCCACCAGCTTGCACCTCCACCCGAGGCTGTCCAAGCATGCCACGAGGGGCTGGCATGTAAGCAGCTTCTCTGCAAAGGCCTGCTCCATTTAGCAGTCAAATGAGCAGCCCACTTCCAAAATGAGCCCCTCCCCCTGGCCTCCCCCCACAACAACAATATCTGGAGTATTTGGCACACAGGAAAACACATCATCATCAACATCAAACCAGTGTCCCCTTACACAAGAATGTTTATACATGTGTGCTGTTGGTGAGACCGCTTGTCTAACCTCGCTGGCTATCAGGTCGACAAGGCGGTCATGTCTAGCAATGTACAAATCCTTGTATGAACAGCAGCCATTCACAACATGGGCAATGGACTCCATTACATTTGACTCATGTAGAATACAAACTGGGTCATGGTTTACAGGGTACCAGAGTGCTTCATTATATTTTGTTGGTAGAACTTGCAGCCTCGCCTTAACAGTAAAGGTGAGAATGTCCTGGACAACGGCAGCATTCTGGTACATGGAATGGGAGACAGAATGGACAGCACAGTCCAGAGCAGTGAGTTTCCCCTGCAGCCTCAGGCTTGTGTTGCAGTAACTCACAAACACACACACACACACACACACACACACACACACACACACACACACACACACACACACACACCCTGAGCACAGAGACCAGCTGGGGCATAGTTAGACAGAGCTCTGACTGTGGAAGGATGTGGGCCTACGTTACTGCTAGCCTACATCAGGAGACATCACGCTACATTGATGATGCCCTCTGCAACACACAGGGTTGGAGCGCTACATTGATGATGCCCTCTGTAACACACAGGGTTGGAGCGCTACATTGATGATGTCCTCTGTAACACACAGGGTTGGAGCGCTACATTGATGATGCCCTCTGCAACACACAGGGTTGGAGCGCTACATTGATGATGCCCTCTGCAACACACAGGGTTGGAGCGCTACATTGATGATGCCCTCTGTAACACACAGGGTTGGAGCGCTACATTGATGATGTCCTCTGTAACACACAGGGTTGGAGCGCTACATTGATGATGTCCTCTGTAACACACAGGGTTGGAGCGCTACATTGATGATGTCCTCTGTAACACACAGGGTTGGAGCGCTACATTGATGATGCCCTCTGTAACACACAGGGTTGGAGCGCTACATTGATGATGCCCTCTGTAACACACAGGGTTGGAGCGCTACATTGATGATGTCCTCTGTAACACACAGGGTTGGAGCGCTACATTGATGATGTCCTCTGTAACACACAGGGTTGGAGCGCTACATTGATGATGTTCTCTGTAACACACAGGGTTGGAGCGCTACATTGATGATGTCCTCTGTAACACACAGGGTTGGAGCGCTACATTGATGATGCCCTCTGCAACACACAGGGTTGGAGCGCTACATTGATGATGTCCTCTGTAACACACAGGGTTGAAGCGCTACATTGATGATGCCCTCTGTAACACACAGGGTTGGAGCGCTACATTGATGATGTCCTCTGTAACACACAGGGTTGGAGCGCTACATTGATGATGTCCTCTGTAACACACAGGGTAGGAGCGCTACATTGATGATGTCCTCTGTAACACACAGGGTTGGAGCGCTACATTGATGATGTCCTCTGTAACACACAGGGTTGGAGCGCTACATTGATGATGTCCTCTGTAACACACAGGGTTGGAGCGCTACATTGATGATGTCCTCTGTAACACACAGGGTTGGAGCGCTACATTGATGATGTCCTCTGTAACACACAGGGTTGGAGCGCTACATTGATGATGTCCTCTGTAACACACAGGGTTGGAGCGCTACATTGATGATGTCCTCTGTAACACACAGGGTTGGAGCGCTACATTGATGATGTCCTCTGTAACACACAGGGTTGGAGCGCTACATTGATGATGTCCTCTGTAACACACAGGGTTGGAGCGCTACATTGATGATGCCCTCTGCAACATACAGGGTTGGAGCG
>NC_059219.1:23674903-23707403 GCF_020615455.1 Coregonus clupeaformis | reverse complement strand
CTATATAGAGCACTACTTTTGACCAGAGCCCTATGGGCTAGAGTCAGTCAGGAGAAGCATCCCTTTACGTCTGAGTAGGGAAGATCTCTGTGGATTGAATGGAAGAAGCCTCAAGAAGCCTCTGAGCCAGTGCAGCTCTGCAACAATAAACAGGCCTTGAGCTGCAGGTTATGCAAGGGGCTGTTCCCTGGAACAGAGCCTACTGTAGGCCTGTGGCTCTGTCTCAAATGGCACCCTGTTCCCTACATAGTGCACTACTTTTGACCAGGGCCCTGGGCCCTATAAATGGAATAGGGTGCCATTTGGGACGCAGCCCAAGACTGTTCCTGGTGTCTCTCTGGAACTAGGTTATGCTGCTTTAAATGGCTCTCTGGGTGCCATCATAGACTACATGGTGAAAAAACACCTAAATCATACTCTGTCTGGAAAATGTGAGTGGCCTACATTTGAAAGTCTTGGCATGTGTAGCTCTCCAGAGGAAATGACCATCATCCCAAAGATCTCTCTTTATGGAGTAGGTCAGTCCCTGTTATCAACAAAGACCTCCTTATTCTCACTCACTAGTCACATGCTGTCGCAGTTCGGACCAGAGAATTGGATTTGGTTGACATCCACTCGGAGGCTTTGGTCTGATTTTAAAACAGAGATATGTTTCTTCTTGTGTTTTAGCTCCAAAAGAATAAAACAAGGTATCTCTGCGACTGCTTTCATTTCATGTGATGTTGTTTTGAGCCACAGTATAAAACTCTAGGCTACATCTGAAATGAATACAGTTTATTCATATCAAATGAACAGGCTACATTTTGATAATGTTAATGATTTAAGGACACGTCAGTAAAACTGAACGGAGAAAACGATGACTAGCCCATCGACAGGTGGGTTGTTTAGCAACCGTAACGATGCGAGCTCAACCACAGAGTAAAATGAGTGGGGTCGGCTTAGGATCAAAGGATTGTTGACAACATGGAGACCATATATCTTCTCCAAATGTTTACTGAAAACATAAATACATTTGCACAATGAGCACTTGTTGTCTCTCAAATACATTGTCAACGTTTTTGGTTAGCTAGCTTGTGAATTTTAGCCATATTAGCATTGACATGACATCAGTCAAAACACGACATGGTATCAATAACAAGATACAAGAACCTGAAACGAGCCACCTACGATTCCCCACATGGCAGCTTCTTGTCCTTGTTGCTAGCTATCTGACCGTCCAGAATCACAACAAAACACAGACTTCTGCCCCGTCGACGCACGCACATCGTTTTCATGACGTTGTCAGCTAACAGCTAACCCCTCTATAGTTTCTGGTCTTTTCAAGACATTCATATCAACAGCGTCTACAACAAAATGTCAATGTGGGTGATAATAGATGAATTATAGACTAACAAGACAACAATTTGCTGGCCATTGATAGAGTCTGCTGAGAGTTCGTCAATGGGTTAGCCAGAATACAGTAGACCACTGTAAACTGTCTAGTACGAGAGCCTTGGCTTCTCTAGCTACTGAAAGACAGACAGACTTATCAAACACTATTGACTGTGAGAGCTGGTCAGCCAGACAGCCAGCCAGCCAGAAAGACGCCAGCCAGCCAGACCCAGTCACACTCAGAATAGCCTTCACTCATCCAACTGATTTTCATCAGAAAGACAGACATACACATTGAACTGAGGGACGTGAGTGAAGTCACCAGTCTCCTCACACCGTGACGGTTCCAGTACATTAGTGCTTTAGACAAGGGCCACCACTCTGTGGGAGAAGAGACTGTGACCTACCGATGCTGTGGCGTTACAGCAGCCCAACACAACGCAGCCTGAACCCTGGTAGGAAGACCCACAGTGGTAAAGCAGAACTAGAGCTTCCAGTCCTGGCACAATGGGAAAATGCACATGCAAATCCACACACAAAGTCTGACACACTCAAATGAATGAAAACTACATTCAGACGAAGTTAAGCCACACTGCTGGCACACTGGACAGTGAGGTCTGTAGACCAAGGGAACACAGTGTAGAGGAGATGTTGTAGAGACAGTGGACGTACAATGTACACATCATAGGGGGAGCCCTTATCGAGACTCTCTCTCTCACACACACACACACACACACACACACACACAGATACACACACACACACACACACACACAGATACACACACACACACACACACAGATACACACACACACACACACACACACAGACACACACTGTATAGAGGGAAGGAGGGTACAGGAAGCTAGTGCCGTCATAGGGAAAACCCTTATGTGGGAAAAGAGACAGACACGGGTGGGAGAAGATGAACAAAGGACTGAAGGGAGAGGTATGAAAAAAATGTATGCACTCACTAAAACTGTAAGTCACTCTGGATAAGAGCGTCTGCTAAATGACTAAAATGTAAATGTCTGGTATGAGGCTGAATATACTAGATAGGCCCTACATTCTCTAGATTCAATCATTTAGCTGTAGTGTAGTCGCTCACGAGAATAGCATGGCGCTTGTAACGCCAGGGTAGTGGGTTCGATTCCCGGGACCACCCATATGTAAAACGTATGCACGTATGACTGTAAGTCGCTTTGGTATAAAAGCATCCTCTAAATGGCATATATTATTATATAGTTATGAACAGCTAGATAGACTTACACCCAAAAGAATATGGAAAAAACGTTACCGTGTCCTTTTCAATGAATAACAGATGACATTGAAGACTGCATTACATTTCAAGTTTAATTCTCTTAACAATGTACTCCTTGACACTCATTTATGCCAAACATGAGCAATGGAGTTGGCATGAGCACAAACAGATCTGGGACCAGGCTACCAATGTACTACTAGGATACCCCAAATACATCACTATAACGTTACTTATCATCACCTAACAAGGATCCACCAGTGTGAACGTACATTTGATGTACACAGAATGTCCATTGTTATTCTACAGTGTCTGGAGTGATTTGTCTCTACTGCAGATCTGCATTTGTCAACATGATAAAGAGTTGGTGTTGGCTGTGCAAATAGCCAGTGGCACATCCTGTTCCTCAACTAGCTCCTTCCAGTTGATTGACTGTATCTATGGCTGTGTTTACACAGGCAGCCCAATTATGATCTTTTTTCCACTAATTGGTCTTTGGTAACCCTTTATTTGGATAGTCCATCTGTAGATGCTCTGCAGACTATCAGTAACATTTCAACTAACTACCTGCTAACCCTAACCTTAACCCTTATCCTAACCCTGAATTTAACCCTTGTCCTAACCCTAAACCTTATTCTAAACCTAACCCAAAACCTTAGCAAGCAATTGCTTATCAACAGATACTTTGTTGATAGTATGACTGTAAAGCATCTACAGATGGACTATCTGGACTATCCAAATAAAGTGTGACCTGGTCTTTTGACCAATCACATCAGATCTTTTCACTTCAGATCTTTTTCAGAGTTGATGTGATTGGTCAAAAGACCAATTAGTGAAAAAATATATCAGAATTGGGCTGCCTGTCTAAATGCAGCCATAGATTTCTAGAGCTGAAGATCTCATCTGACTTCCTTGACTCAGTGGAGAGGAAACAGGACTGTCAGTGACTTTGTCCCCAACACTTCGAAGTGATGATCAACATCTTAGTAACACAATGCTTTTACTGCATCAGAACTGTATTATTAGCTAGCTGTGTGTGTATAATGTCATAGACATTCCTGCAGTGGTATTGTAGACTAGCTGGCTGTATTGACCTGTGTAGTGTGTATTAGTGGGGGTCGGTCGGTGGGGGAGGGGAGGCAGTCATGCATATTGATGGACCAGTAGGGGGTCAACATCTGATCTCAACTGGGCCCAATCTCCGATGCAGCCAGATGTTCATTGAGTCGAGACATCCATGGGGCTGGCTGCCATCCATGTGTTACTGCCAGCCTTGCTAAATCTGTGTCAATTCTCTCACTTACTCAAACTCTTTCTCTCCAGTCTCCACTCTTTGGGCTCAAGTGGATCACATTCTAAACGTTACGGATCCTGACATGCGTTTGTAAATCCTTAGTTACATGCTTTTGTAATCTGTCGATCGATACAATAATCAGCTAGCTAGCTGGATGATTTTGTGTTTTCAAACAATGCTCAAATCCGCTAGCTCACGTTTAGCAATGATGACTCTAAAGAGCTGGCTGGTGAAATGCAATCATATGAAAATAATGCACGTCTCGTTTCTTACCTCGTTGACTCCGGTTGCTGCAGACCGGTGATTTTATGAATATTATGATGATATCTATATAATAGTCTGGGCGATGCTTCAATTCACAGTTTCGCTGATTTTGAAGGGATCGCTTTTCCCTTTCTCTCGCTGACCTCCAATCCGTTTACTGTATAAATACATTCAGCTTGTCTACCCTCTTGCCGACGTGAACGGTATATGTGCGCAACATATTGCGCAACATATCACTTTAATAATGTTTACATCTTGCACTACTCATCTCATATTATACTGCATTCTATTCTATAATATTATTCTGTATCTTAGCCCATGCCGCTCTGTCATTGCTTGTCCATATATGTATATATTCTTAAATCCCATTCCTTACTAGTTTTGTGTGTATTGGGTATATGTTGTGAACTTGTTGGATATTACTGCACTGTCGGAGCTAGAAGCACAAGCATTTCGCTACACCCGCTATAACATCTGCTAAACACGTGTAAGTGACAAATAACATTTGATTTGATTTGATTTGACATGGTTTAAGGCCCAACACGTCTTCTATCAGTCAAGCGTCATTCTCGGCTTCTGTTACACATCGTGAACGACATGCATTGCATTTGACATAGATAACAACAATAAAGATAATGTGCGATGTATACATTTCATTCCCTAAAGTCCCTCTCCTGAGTCGTATCTGGTGGTGAGTTATAGTTAGCCTGGTAGCCAGTCTTTTTAGCTAACATTCCACTCCTTGTAGCACTCCATGTCATTTATTTTATTTAACCTTTATTTTATCAGGGAGTCATACTGAGACCAAGGTATCTTTTACAGATGAGCCCTGAATTACGTACATTCCAAAACAATACACACATCAAAATATAAATACAAAATGCAAGCAGAAAGAAAGAAAGAAAGAAAACACGGTCATAAAAAACAAACACATTCATCAGTAATAAGGTCATGTACCAAAGCAAACTCCAAAGGATTGGAATGTTAGCTAAAACGACTGACAACCAGTCTAAATTATTGTTACTACCGCACAAAAAGCAAAAGGTTGAACAACTTCATAGAGCTTTACTGACCTCTGATGGTGTTACAGTTGAACTGTCAGTATTAAATCTGTCGGGGAGAATATTTAGGAACTTTACGGTAAATGCCTTTGCATCCGCAAATTGTTATGATTGACATTACATTGGTCCAATAGTTGGAACGAATAGGTATTTTCGTTGGGCGTGATATTACCTTGCGTGCGCCGTAAAGAGCGTAAATCAGAAATCGACCATTCAAACGGTCATGTTGCTAATATTGATTATGGATTATCGAAAATTATTTAACGGTGGATACGGAGACAGAAACTCTGATCATCATTAAAACACAACATCAGGTAGGCTGCTGCAACGCGTTGGGATGTTTGCTAGCATAGCTAGCTACGTTAGCTAACGCCAGTTAACTTTAGCGAGCTAGCCATTCTGAAAATTACAATTAGTTTATCTGTCTTGCAAATAATGTTAGCTTATTAGCTAAACATTTCAATGAAAAATATCAAGCTAGTTAGTTTGCTATATGACATTTACAAGTAGGTGCAACTGGCTGCAGCTGTGTTCAAAAAACGTTCCAGCTAATGTAAGGCCTTGCAGAAGAGCTTGCCATTAGTGACAACCTAAAATATATCAAATGGATGCGTCTGACTGTATCTAGCCAGCTAGCTAACTCAAATGTGTGCCAATCGAAATGTAAACTGTACCGTTTGGATACTGTTGATAAAACAAGTTTACTGGAGAACGGAGACCAAGTAGAGACTTTCGGACAAGGTGGATAATTGTATAATATGAGGCAGTTTATTCAGAGGTAAAGATATCTGTAAATAGCGTGCACGGACCCGTTCGTCAACCTCGTAGGGAGATATCTGAGAGAGCGAGCCCCTAAACATTGTGTGCTGACATTTTATACAATAAAATAAAGTAGGTTGATTCTAGTAGTTCTGATCTTCTGATTGGTCCTGATGAGTTGGTCGAGGTCACTTCCATTGCATTGGCTCTGAGTCGGGTTCTCTGTCTTCAGATGTTCAGCCTAAGAGAAGGGGGTTTTTGTGTGTGTGTGCTTAACAATGATGATGTGTGTGTGTGTGTGTGTGTATGTGTGTGTGTGTGTGTGTGTGTATGTGTGTGTGTGTGTATGTGTGTGTGTGTGTATGTGTGTATGTTTAACAATGATGATGTGTGTGTGTGTGTATGTGTGTGTGTGTGTGGGGGTGTGTGTGTGTGTATGTCCTCAGAGCAATAACTTGTGAGTTGGGAGAACTGAGAGACCTATGGCGTGGGTGTTGTCCATAGCCACCTGCTGATAAGGCCGACAAGATAGAAGTCTTTGTGCATTGTATTAAATCCAAAGGCCCAACACAAGATGGGTCATGCACAAGATTTTAGTCAGACCAAGCTATAACATTATATATATTTACTACGACAATACACAATAAAGGTGCATGATGAGCATCCTCTGTGGTCCTCTGTAGCTCAATTGGTAGAGCATGGCGCTTGTAACGCCAGGGTAGTGGGTTCGATCCCCGGGACCACCCATACGTAAAAATGTATGCACTCATGACTAAGTCGCTTTGGATAAAAGCGTCTGCTACATGTCATATTATTATATTATGCTGTATTCTCTTTGACCCTCTCTTCTCAGGGGCCACCAATCTCTATTTCCACTGCAGGAGTACTACCAGTGTCTCCGTGGGGCCACCATAGCTGGGACAGAATGTCTCTCGCCCAGAGAGTCCTCCTCACCTGGATCTTCACCCTGACCTTCCTCATAATGCTCGTCCTCAAACTAGATGGCAAAGTCCACTGGAACTGGTTCCTCATCTTTCTACCCGTGTGGATCTTCGACGGCATCCTCCTCCTCATGTTACTAGTCAAGATGGTCGCCAGGTGTAAACCGGGCCACGACCCTCGTAACGGCTCCCAGGACCTGAAGAAGGAGGCCTGGTACCTGGCGTCCATGCTGCTGAAGCTGGGCTTCTGTCTGACGCTGTGCGCCCGGCTGGAGAAGCTTACCCATATCAAGCTCACCTTTGTGTGTATTCCTCTGTGGTGCATGTTGCTGGGATCCATGGTGGAGCTGGGGTATAACATCTTCCCCGACAGGAGAGAGGCGTGAGGAGAATGGAAAGGAGGCTGGAAGGAACACACACAAACCTACGTCTTTAGTGGGGTTATTTTGGCTGTTTGCAAAATCACAAACTCTCTCCTTCACTCGTTGTTATGACATGAAAGCGTTATCCCCGTTGTCCAAGCTTTGCTCTCATGCCAACAGTATTGCTTATCAGATAAGACTGTGCCTTCGTGTAGATAGATGTCAGATAAACTAATACAATCTAGCAACGCCATGTCACATTGCCAGCTAAGGATTTCCAGACATTTTCCTTGTCGTCAGCATCTTTTGTACTGTGTTGTTGTAGACTCTTTCATACTTCATGGGACGATGAAAAATGATTGTCGTTGTGTTTGGAAGACGGGGCTCTTACTATGTAAAGCCATTCAGTGTTTTGTGCCATTCAGTTTAAATGGAATCTACCTGTAGTGGTACTTTCACCTTTTAAATTGCACCCTTGAATAGTTCATTTTGACGTTTAATCTGCATATGTTATTTATTTTCCTTTTGAGTATTGTGTGAATAAATTGATGTGGCTATTGTTCCAAACTAACCAGAGCATCATGTTTTATGTGTATGCTGACCTATGTACTGTTGACACCAGCATCAGAATATATGAGCAGCCAAGTCAGGCATGTCTCCATGTACTACCAACCATATTGGATAGGCAGTAGCAGCATGGTAGAGTACTGTTGGCCTACTTGTGTTCATTCTTATAATCAATGCAAGCCTCAACAGTGCAATAGTCAATGGCAGTTCTAATACCGGGCCGTTTGAGGACATATAAAATGCATCAAAGAACTTGACAACTTCCTCAGACTGAACAGCCTCATTCGATGTACTCAGTAGTACATGTTTACTGAACTAACATATGTAGACAGCTCAACGATGATGCATTTTGGGTTTTACTCCCCCAAAAAAAAAAAAAACCTCACTCTGAAATGAGACTGACTGAAAATATGTTCTCCGTCCTTTCAGGTTTTTTTTTAAAAGGACACATTTCTCCTGACATTCACTCACACACACAGAGCATGCATAAACATCTTCCTCTCCAGTCTGTGTACCAGAGATACACCCTCACATTTGGCTGCCTCCCAGCCCCTCTCTGAAGGTTAGCCCAGCCAGTTAGTTTCTCCTCAGGCCCTTCTGTATGCAACACCACCCCTTTGGATAGCCCTATAGGGCTCTGGTCAAAAGTAGTGCACTAGAGAAAATAGGGCGCCATTTGGGACGCAACCTGTGACTGGGCCAGGAGCTTTGGAGGCTTGCCCATCACACTAATTTGATCATCTGAGCCATTCAAACCATGTGGCCGGGGTCGGAGCCTAACCTTCATAGCTTCTAGCGAGCTCTGTTGGGCTTGGACTGCTACTGCCCATTCTGATCAGAGTTAGTAGAGCAGCAGCAGCAGCAGTTCTCCCGGGTGTGGGTTCTTTCCCAGCAGCCACGGCTATAATCTCACATACCATAACTGCTGAGCTCATTGCCTCTGAGTGCAGTGTGTGGGCGGCGTGCATAACACACACAGACAGAAGTAGCGGACGCCAGAGAGGTAATCCTGCTCCAGTTGAGCCATGCTGCTAAAATGTGCTTCTGCAGATCACACGCTGTCCTGTCTCCAGGCAGACATTCATCTTATTGGAGACTTGTGCAGAAATAAATGAACAGCCTGTTTCAGATTAAAGTGGCAAGTTGAATCCCAAATATACACTCTTCTTCAAGCCCAACATGTCTCTATTGCAAAAAGATACCTGTTAAATATACAATTGATGGTCTTATCAGTTTCATGAGTTATCCATAACCTAAAAGGCCATGATAAAGGACATCAGATTGGTCCTTTGAGTGGGATATGAACCAGTGATGTACTGTACGTCTGGTATCCACTGTAGCCCCATGATCCAACAACACTCATAACGTTAACCTTTATTAAGAGGTCCATATTTAAGTATAAATCACACTACACGTTTTTCTCCTTACAAAAAGTTATTTACACTACAGTGCTGACAATTAAAATCAAACAAAAGTAATAAAAACTAAAATCTTCCTTGATATAAATAAGCCTCTGTGGGGAAAAAAAAGCCTGGAGTCATCCTTTTTAAAAGAAACTCTTTCTCATCATCTTACAAAATATATATATATATATATTCATGTCAGCTCTAATAATAATAATCCATCTATAACCTACAACTAAAATATATTATTTAAGGAGCTGTTTGACCTGCAGAGTACCAGTGCTTCTGGCCCTTAGTGCTTTGACAGTTCACAGTTATTAGCCTGAGTCCCAGATCAGTTTGTGCGGTCTTGCCAAGCCAACTCCTACTGTATGGTCACAATGAGACAAGACAGGCACAAACTGATCTGGGACCAGGCTACACAGTTATGGACAGGCACTGAGGAATGTTACATTTGCTATGTATTCATTCAGTAACACAACAGAGCAAGAGTGCGTCCTTAAGGGCACCCCATTCCCTATATAGTGCACTACTTTTGAACAGATCCCTCCTACGGGCCCTGGTCACAATGTAGTGCACTATATAGGGAATAGGGTGCCATTTGGGACGCAGACCAACAGAGCTTTACATGTTCCTTAGAATACATCACCCACCGAGTTGGTATCATGGTTTTATTCCTTTCTTTTAGATCGTATTAAAACAGAACCCAAAAGAGCCATTTAAAAACACTATGTACAAAGATCAGTAGAAAACATCTTTCTGCTGCTGATCATGAAGGTGGTGTTTAAGGGAGAGGGAGGAGTGGTGCGGGGGGCCAGGCAGCACTGTTTCTGGGGGGGTGACTGGGGCCTTTGGGTAAAGACAAGTCTCTTTGTCCGGTCTGAGCTGAGGCTGGGTTTGGGGCCGGAACTGGGGTGTGGGGGTCCTGCTCTCTGTGTGGCTGGAGGCCAGTCTTGAAGAAGGTGGAAGGGGTGCAGGGGAGGGCGTCGAAAAGGGGATAGGGGTGTGGGTAAGGGTGGGGATAGGGGTGTGGGTAAGGGTGGGGATAGGGGTGTGGGTAAGGGTGGGCGAAGGGGTGAGGCAGGGTTTGCGTGAGGGAGAGGGACTGGGGGTACGAGAGGAAGCCGGGCTGGGTTTGAAGGAGGAAGAGTGTGTAGAAGTGGGGCTAGGTTTGGGAGAGGGGGTACGTGAAGATGACGGGCTGGGTTTGGGAGAGGAAGAGGGGGTGGATGTGGGGGAGGGTTTGAGTGAGGAAGATGAGGAAGAGTGTGTGGAAGAGGTTTGATGTGATTCTGAGTGATGATGATGATGGTGGTGGTAGTGGGGGTGAAGTGATTTGGGCTTGGTGTCCTGGAAAGAGGATTTGGAGGGAGTTAGGGTGGAGATGGGAGCTGGTGGAGGGGCGAGGGGTGAGGTGACAGAGGGTTTGGGCAGCCTTATATCTGCAGGTTGAGGTTCCACTTTGACCTCCGGGTGGGCAGTGTCTCTCTCTCCGTCTCTGTCTTTAGGGGGGTTGGGGTCTGTAAGAGGAGCTGGGGTCCCCCCCATCAAGGCATCCCCAAACTCCTCCTGTTTGACTCGTACCGTCGACACGTCCACCTTCCTCTCCTCCTCTTCGTCCTCCTCGGCCGGGGGCTCTTGGTGATATTGTTTTAAGCGGATGTGCCATGCCAGGCTGCAGACAGCAGAAACAGTCTTGAACTGATGAACCACACTACGGGGGATGTAGTAGATGTCGTTGTCGTACAGCTGGATACGGGCGTAGCGGATCCCCTCGCGTCTCAGCTGGTTCAGCTTAGCATCATCCACCCACTGCACACACTAATGGAGAGAGAGAGAGAGAGAGAGAGAGAGAGAGAGAGAGAGAGAGAGAGGGAGAGGGAGAGAGAGAGGGAGGGGGAGAGAGAGAGGGAGGGGAGAGAGAGAGAGAGAGAGGGAGAGAGAGAGAGAGAGAGAGAGAGAGAGAGAGAGAGTTAGACAGTGTACTAACCATAGACACTGGGGATTTTTCTCAATGTGTATTTTCTCGCCGCCTCAAAACGCACTGGAGGAGAAGAGCCACTGAGCTGTTCCCATATTGTTCTAAGCCAGGGGAGTAGTTCAATCATTATTGCTGAAGGATCCAGCACTGGGCTGACCATTTGTAAAGTAAACATAGACGGATGCTGTGAAATCACCCTTCAGCTGCTCCTAACTCTAAAACAAACTGCAGCTTAAGATACACTAAATGGAGGACAGACCCTGAGCCCTCCTGGAGGGTCTCTTAGTGGAGGACAGACCCTGAGCCCTCCTGGAGGGTCTCTTTAATAGAGGACAGGCCCCTGAGCCCTCCTGGAGGGTCTCTTTAATAGAGGACAGGCCCTGAGCCCTCCTGGAGGGTCTCTTTAATAGAGGACAGGCCCTGAGCCCTCCTGGAGGGTCTCTTTAATAGAGGACAGGCCCTGAGCCCTCCTGGAGGGTCTCTTAGTGGAGAGCAGGCCCTGAGCCCTCCTGGAGGGTCTCTTAGTGGAGGACAGGCCCTCAACCCTCCTGGAGGGTCTCTTTAATAGAGGACAGGCCCTGAGCCCTCCTGGAGGGTCTCTTAGTGGAGGACAGACCCTCAACCCTCCTGGAGGGTCTCTTTAAAAACCTCTAAGATGTAAAGTCCCCTGTGTTGGGGACCTGCATGGTTCTGGTACCGGTTACCATCGAAATGGCTTGCATTGAGCGGTAGCCCTGATTCTCACAGACGCCTGTGTGAAGCAGGGTGTGAAATCTGACACCATTTGAAGCTGGGATGTCCCTCCTACCCTTTCATTCGTTCTTCAGACTGTCCATCAACTCCTGGCTGAACCCTATGTCACAGCCACCAACAACACATATGCCTACAATCCTTACATCGTAGCGCAGCAGAAAATAGTAGGTTTGGGCCTCCCGAGTGGCGCAGCGGTCTAAGGCACTGCATAGCAGTGCTTGAGGCGTCACTACAGACCCGTGTTCGATCCCAGGCTGTGTCACAACCGGCCGTGACCAGGAGTCCCATAGGGCGGCGCACAATTGACCCAGCGTCGTCCAGGTTAGGGGAGGGTTTGGCCGGGGGGGCTTTACTTGGCTTATCGCGCTCTAGCGACTCCTTGTGGCGGGCCAGGCGCCTGTAGGCTGACTTCGGTCGTCAGTTGAACGGTGTTTCCTCCGACACATTGGTGCAGCTGGCGTCCGGGTTAAGCTGGCGGGTGTTAAGAAGCGCGGTTTCAGAGGACGCATGACTCAACCTTCGCCTCTCCCGAGCCCGTTGGGGAGACACGATCGAAATTGGGGAGAAAAAGGGGGTAAAATACACCAGAAATATATAAATAAATTTTTTTTTTTTAAGTAGTTTTGTCGCTGTAGCACATTCAGAGACCGATTTATAGCCAGTAATCTAAAATAATTCATAGATTTGAAACAAAAACCCTTTCTGTTTGTCATAGATGGACAAGATTCATATGAGATGGAAGGAGAGTTCCTAACGAGTTCAGGAAGCCAAGCTAGAGCTCAGTGAGACGTTCACAGCGATGAGGGCAGAGGTTTTGGTCAAGAGAGACCTTTAGAAAATATGTTAATTTTCTCTAACACTAAACATACAAATATGTATTTCACAGTTATGAGGAAGGTGAACTCTTATAGTTAGTCATTTTAATAATTTGATTATACTATATTTAGAAAGCATATAAATCATTTCAAGCCTTATTCATACAGTTTTGCTGAATAGGAAATACATTGTATGAAATATTTCATGTTTTCATATTTGTACTGTGTACTGTGCACTTGAACTTGTGTCGTCAGCAATCTATAACAATTTTTACCAGAAAAGTGAGATTTTAACCTTTCTTGAGGTATGCAGCATTACTAGTTATTGTTTATGGCCCTGTCATGATGAATAATTACTTTTGGGGATTACGTAGATTACGTTTTCGATTGCATTTAGTTACATTTAACTGGTTAGTGGAGAACAGGCCCTGAGCTCTCCTGGAGGGTCTCTTAGTGGAGAACAGGCCCTGAGCCCCCCTGGAGGGTCTCTTAGTGGAGAACAGGCCCTGAGCCCTCCTGGAGGGTCTCTTTAGTAGAGGACAGGCCCTGAGCCCTCCTGGAGGGTCTCTTAGTGGAGAACAGGCCCTGAGCCCTCCTGGAGGGTCTCTTAGTGGAGGACAGGTCCTGAGCCCTCCTGGAGGGTCTCTTTAATAGAGGACAGGTCCTGAGCCCTCCTGGAGGGTCTCTTTAGTGGAGAACAGGCCCTGAGCCCTCCTGGAGGGTCTCTTTAATGGAGAACAGGCCCTGAGCCCTCCTGGTAGTACCACATCTAGCCAGAGGGTGGCAGTAGATTGTATAGGGCTGTGGAGGATCATCATGCCATAGAAACAAGGTAGAAGACAGGTGCAGCTCACCTGGGACAGAGGCGGTTCGTGCAGGTCCAGTTGTAACCTCTGGACTACATTAGGGAAGTCTCCAGCATGGAAACAGATCACGTCTTTGGTAACGCGAGGGGGCTCCGCACTACACAGAGAGAGAGAAGGGAGATTATAATTGATTTCCAATCAGATTATGCAGCTGTCTTGCAACTGATTAGTAGGATGATTATTGGATACTAAATACAGCCCCAATAGGCCTACAGTTTAAAGTCATTTTTACCAAGCAACGTTGTATCTAAAGACAATACATTATCATATTTCCGGGTGTTAAAACCACCCACCCCTCTCCACAGCGCACGGCCTTGAGCACCCCTACAGCGGCGGTGGTCTGCCTCTCGAAGCCCTGTCCGATATGGTCAGCGTGGGCACGCGTCCGGTCATCGAAAAGCATCTCACGAGGCTCGCTGGCCCGAGGTAGGTACTGCAGGTTCTTGATCTCATTGGTTGACCTGGAAGAGGAGAGGACATTGAGATTAACACAAACTTCTATAGCAGAAGGCCATAATAAGACCAAAATAATCAATCAATCATCAATTCCTATATGACTCTGGAGAGCTGGTCTAGGATATCCCTGACCTTGGAGCTTAGTAAGCCTATAGGCAACTACATTCAAAGATTGTGTTTTTTTCTGGTTTTATTGGGTCACCACAAAGTCACAGAATGGAAATACTGAACTGGGTTGACATTGCGACAAAGCACACGGCCGCAGAAGCATCTGAAATGAGATTCCAGAAAAACATGTATTTTTCCCATCCACCACCACTGGATTCATTTTAAAGAGGGTTAGTCAGAGAGGGGTAAAACTGCCATTGTAAAGGCAGTGAGAGTACATCCCCACGTTTAGCATGCATTACACTACGAACACTGTGTTGAGAGAGAAGCAACCAACGAAGAGATAGAGTGGCCGCGTCACAAATGACACCCTATTCCCTATATAGTGCACTACAGTAGTGTACTATATAGGGGTTAGGGTGCCATTTGTGATGCTGCCCGAGTGCTGTTTAGTATGCAGATGTTGGACAGGGCTTCTGCCAGCCTGCCTGCCTGCCATGATAAAGTAATACATGCAAAGCTGAGACCCAGAGAAAAGGTTTCAACAGAAGAAACAGACAGCGCTCTGGGGAGGGAGGGAGAGAAGGAGGGAGGGAGGGAGGGAAGGAGGGAGGGAAGGAGGGAGGGAAGGAGACCAGCATTTCTGAGCTCCTGTGTCTGAAGCGATTGGCCACGGCTATTTGGTCATACTGTCTGAGTCAGAGAGTCTAATCACTGTACTACAGTATCTATGAGGACAGACAGTGGGGTACTAGTCACTGTACTACAGTATCTATGAGGACAGACAGTGAGGTACTAGTCACTGTACTACAGTATCTATGAGGACAGACAGTGAGGTACTAGTCACTGTACTACAGTATCTATGAGGACAGACAGTGGGGTACTAGTCACTGTACTACAGTATCTATGAGGACAGACAGTGGGGTACTAGTCACTGTACTACAGTATCTATGAGGACAGACAGTGGGGTACTAGTCACTGTACTACAGTATCTATGAGGACAGACAGTGGGGTACTAGTCACTGTACTACAGTATCTATGAGGACAGACAGTGGGGTACTAGTCACTGTACTACAGTATCTATGAGGACAGACAGTGGGGTACTAGTCACTGTACTACAGTATCTATGAGGACAGACAGTGGGGTACTAGTCACTGTACTACAGTATCTATGAGGACAGACAGTGGGGTACTAGTCACTGTACTACAGTATCTATGAGGACAGACAGTGGGTACTAGTCACTGTACTACAGTATCTATGAGGACAGACAGTGAGGTACTAGTCACTGTACTACAGTATCTATGAGGACAGACAGTGGGGTACTAGTCACTGTACTACAGTATCTATGAGGACAGACAGTGGGGTACTAGTCACTGTACTACAGTATCTATGAGGACAGACAGTGGGGTACTAGTCACTGTACTACAGTATCTATGAGGACAGACAGTGGGGTACTAGTCACTGTACTACAGTATCTATGAGGACAGACAGTGGGGTACTAGTCACTGTACTACAGTATCTATGAGGACAGACAGTGGGGTACTAGTCACTGTACTACAGTATCTATGAGGACAGACAGTGGGGTACTAGTCACTGTACTACAGTATCTATGAGGACAGACAGTGGGGTACTAGTCACTGTACTACAGTATCTATGAGGACAGACAGTGGGGTACTAGTCACTGTACTACAGTATCTATGAGGACAGACAGTGGGGTACTAGTCACTGTACTACAGTATCTATGAGGACAGACAGTGGGGTACTAGTCACTGTACTACAGTATCTATGAGGACAGACAGTGGGGTACTAGTCACTGTACTACAGTATCTATGAGGACAGACAGTGGGGTACTAGTCACTGTACTACAGTATCTATGAGGACAGACAGTGGGGTACTAGTCACTGTACTACAGTATCTATGAGGACAGACAGTGGGGTACTAGTCACTGTACTACAGTATCTATGAGGACAGACAGTGGGGTACTAGTCACTGTACTACAGTATCTATGAGGACAGACAGTGGGGTACTAGTCACTGTACTACAGTATCTATGAGGACAGACAGTGGGGTACTAGTCACTGTACTACAGTATCTATGAGGACAGACAGTGGGGTACTAGTCACTGTACTACAGTATCTATGAGGACAGACAGTGGGGTACTAGTCACTGTACTACAGTATCTATGAGGACAGACAGTGGGGTACTAGTCACTGTACTACAGTATCTATGAGGACAGACAGTGGGGTACTAGTCACTGTACTACAGTATCTATGAGGACAGACAGTGGGGTACTAGTCACTGTACTACAGTATCTATGAGGACAGACAGTGGGGTACTAGTCACTGTACTACAGTATCTATGAGGACAGACAGTGGGGTACTAGTCACTGTACTACAGTATCTATGAGGACAGACAGTGGGGTACTAGTCACTGTACTACAGTATCTATGAGGACAGACAGTGGGGTACTAGTCACTGTACTACAGTATCTATGAGGACAGACAGTGGGGTACTAGTCACTGTACTACAGTATCTATGAGGACAGACAGTGGGGTACTAGTCACTGTACTACAGTATCTATGAGGACAGACAGTGGGGTACTAGTCACTGTACTACAGTATCTATGAGGACAGACAGTGGGGTACTAGTCACTGTACTACAGTATCTATGAGGACAGACAGTGGGGTACTAGTCACTGTACTACAGTATCTATGAGGACAGACAGTGGGGTACTAGTCACTGTACTACAGTATCTATGAGGACAGACAGTGGGGTACTAGTCACTGTACTACAGTATCTATGAGGACAGACAGTGGGGTACTAGTCACTGTACTACAGTATCTATGAGGACAGACAGTGGGGTACTAGTCACTGTACTACAGTATCTATGAGGACAGACAGTGGGGTACTAGTCACTGTACTACAGTATCTATGAGGACAGACAGTGGGGTACTAGTCACTGTACTACAGTATCTATGAGGACAGACAGTGGGGTACTAGTCACTGTACTACAGTATCTATGAGGACAGACAGTGGGGTACTAGTCACTGTACTACAGTATCTATGAGGACAGACAGTGGGGTACTAGTCACTGTACTACAGTATCTATGAGGACAGACAGTGGGGTACTAGTCACTGTACTACAGTATCTATGAGGACAGACAGTGGGGTACTAGTCACTGTACTACAGTATCTATGAGGACAGACAGTGGGGTACTAGTCACTGTACTACAGTATCTATGAGGACAGACAGTGGGGTACTAGTCACTGTACTACAGTATCTATGAGGACAGACAGTGGGGTACTAGTCACTGTACTACAGTATCTATGAGGACAGACAGTGGGGTACTAGTCACTGTACTACAGTATCTATGAGGACAGACAGTGGGGTACTAGTCACTGTACTACAGTATCTATGAGGACAGACAGTGGGGTACTAGTCACTGTACTACAGTATCTATGAGGACAGACAGTGGGGTACTAGTCACTGTACTACAGTATCTATGAGGACAGACAGTGGGGTACTAGTCACTGTACTACAGTATCTATGAGGACAGACAGTGGGGTACTAGTCACTGTACTACAGTATCTATGAGGACAGACAGTGGGGTACTAGTCACTGTACTACAGTATCTATGAGGACAGACAGTGGGGTACTAGTCACTGTACTACAGTATCTATGAGGACAGACAGTGGGGTACTAGTCACTGTACTACAGTATCTATGAGGACAGACAGTGGGGTACTAGTCACTGTACTACAGTATCTATGAGGACAGACAGTGGGGTACTAGTCACTGTACTACAGTATCTATGAGGACAGACAGTGGGGTACTAGTCACTGTACTACAGTATCTATGAGGACAGACAGTGGGGTACTAGTCACTGTACTACAGTATCTATGAGGACAGACAGTGGGGTACTAGTCACTGTACTACAGTATCTATGAGGACAGACAGTGAGGTACTAGTCACTGTACTACAGTATCTATGAGGACAGACAGTGGGGTACTAGTCACTGTACTACAGTATCTATGAGGACAGACAGTGGGGGTACTAGTCACTGTACTACAGTATCTATGAGGACAGACAGTGGGGTACTAGTCACTGTACTACAGTATCTATGAGGACAGACAGTGGGGTACTAGTCACTGTACTACAGTATCTATGAGGACAGACAGTGGGGTACTAGTCACTGTACTACAGTATCTATGAGGACAGACAGTGGGGTACTAGTCACTGTACTACAGTATCTATGAGGACAGACAGTGGGGTACTAGTCACTGTACTACAGTATCTATGAGGACAGACAGTGGGGTACTAGTCACTGTACTACAGTATCTATGAGGACAGACAGTGGGTACTAGTCACTGTACTACAGTATCTATGAGGACAGACAGTGGGGTACTAGTCACTGTACTACAGTATCTATGAGGACAGACAGTGGGGTACTAGTCACTGTACTACAGTATCTATGAGGACAGACAGTGGGGTACTAGTCACTGTACTACAGTATCTATGAGGACAGACAGTGGGGTACTAGTCACTGTACTACAGTATCTATGAGGACAGACAGTGGGGTACTAGTCACTGTACTACAGTATCTATGAGGACAGACAGTGGGGTACTAGTCACTGTACTACAGTATCTATGAGGACAGACAGTGGGGTACTAGTCACTGTACTACAGTATCTATGAGGACAGACAGTGGGGTACTAGTCACTGTACTACAGTATCTATGAGGACAGACAGTGGGGTACTAGTCACTGTACTACAGTATCTATGAGGACAGACAGTGGGGTACTAGTCACTGTACTACAGTATCTATGAGGACAGACAGTGGGGTACTAGTCACTGTACTACAGTATCTATGAGGACAGACAGTGGGGTACTAGTCACTGTACTACAGTATCTATGAGGACAGACAGTGGGGTACTAGTCACTGTACTACAGTATCTATGAGGACAGACAGTGGGGTACTAGTCACTGTACTACAGTATCTATGAGGACAGACAGTGGGGTACTAGTCACTGTACTACAGTATCTATGAGGACAGACAGTGGGGTACTAGTCACTGTACTACAGTATCTATGAGGACAGACAGTGGGGGTACTAGTCACTGTACTACAGTATCTATGAGGACAGACAGTGGGGTACTAGTCACTGTACTACAGTATCTATGAGGACAGACAGTGGGGTACTAGTCACTGTACTACAGTATCTATGAGGACAGACAGTGAGGGTACTAGTCACTGTACTACAGTATCTATGAGGACAGACAGTGGGGTACTAGTCACTGTACTACAGTATCTATGAGGACAGACAGTGGGGTACTAGTCACTGTACTACAGTATCTATGAGGACAGACAGTGGGGTACTAGTCACTGTACTACAGTATCTATGAGGACAGACAGTGGGGGTACTAGTCACTGTACTACAGTATCTATGAGGACAGACAGTGGGGTACTAGTCACTGTACTACAGTATCTATGAGGACAGACAGTGGGGTACTAGTCACTGTACTACAGTATCTATGAGGACAGACAGTGGGGTACTAGTCACTGTACTACAGTATCTATGAGGACAGACAGTGGGGTACTAGTCACTGTACTACAGTATCTATGAGGACAGACAGTGGGGTACTAGTCACTGTACTACAGTATCTATGAGGACAGACAGTGGGGTACTAGTCACTGTACTACAGTATCTATGAGGACAGACAGTGGGGTACTAGTCACTGTACTACAGTATCTATGAGGACAGACAGTGGGGTACTAGTCACTGTACTACAGTATCTATGAGGACAGACAGTGGGGTACTAGTCACTGTACTACAGTATCTATGAGGACAGACAGTGGGGTACTAGTCACTGTACTACAGTATCTATGAGGACAGACAGTGGGGTACTAGTCACTGTACTACAGTATCTATGAGGACAGACAGTGGGGTACTAGTCACTGTACTACAGTATCTATGAGGACAGACAGTGGGGTACTAGTCACTGTACTACAGTATCTATGAGGACAGACAGTGGGGTACTAGTCACTGTACTACAGTATCTATGAGGACAGACAGTGGGGTACTAGTCACTGTACTACAGTATCTATGAGGACAGACAGTGGGGTACTAGTCACTGTACTACAGTATCTATGAGGACAGACAGTGGGGTACTAGTCACTGTACTACAGTATCTATGAGGACAGACAGTGGGGTACTAGTCACTGTACTACAGTATCTATGAGGACAGACAGTGGGGTACTAGTCACTGTACTACAGTATCTATGAGGACAGACAGTGGGGTACTAGTCACTGTACTACAGTATCTATGAGGACAGACAGTGGGGTACTAGTCACTGTACTACAGTATCTATGAGGACAGACAGTGGGGTACTAGTCACTGTACTACAGTATCTATGAGGACAGACAGTGGGGTACTAGTCACTGTACTACAGTATCTATGAGGACAGACAGTGGGGTACTAGTCACTGTACTACAGTATCTATGAGGACAGACAGTGGGGTACTAGTCACTGTACTACAGTATCTATGAGGACAGACAGTGGGGTACTAGTCACTGTACTCACAGTATCTATGAGGACAGACAGTGGGGTACTAGTCACTGTACTACAGTATCTATGAGGACAGACAGTGGGGTACTAGTCACTGTACTACAGTATCTATGAGGACAGACAGTGGGGTACTAGTCACTGTACTACAGTATCTATGAGGACAGACAGTGGGGTACTAGTCACTGTACTACAGTATCTATGAGGACAGACAGTGGGGTACTAGTCACTGTACTACAGTATCTATGAGGACAGACAGTGGGGTACTAGTCACTGTACTACAGTATCTATGAGGACAGACAGTGGGGTACTAGTCACTGTACTACAGTATCTATGAGGACAGACAGTGGGGTACTAGTCACTGTACTACAGTATCTATGAGGACAGACAGTGGGTACTAGTCACTGTACTACAGTATCTATGAGGACAGACAGTGGGGTACTAGTCACTGTACTACAGTATCTATGAGGACAGACAGTGGGGTACTAGTCACTGTACTACAGTATCTATGAGGACAGACAGTGGGGTACTAGTCACTGTACTACAGTATCTATGAGGACAGACAGTGGGGTACTAGTCACTGTACTACAGTATCTATGAGGACAGACAGTGGGGTACTAGTCACTGTACTACAGTATCTATGAGGACAGACAGTGGGGTACTAGTCACTGTACTACAGTATCTATGAGGACAGACAGTGGGGTACTAGTCACTGTACTACAGTATCTATGAGGACAGACAGTGGGGTACTAGTCACTGTACTACAGTATCTATGAGGACAGACAGTGGGGTACTAGTCACTGTACTACAGTATCTATGAGGACAGACAGTGGGGTACTAGTCACTGTACTACAGTATCTATGAGGACAGACAGTGGGGTACTAGTCACTGTACTACAGTATCTATGAGGACAGACAGTGGGGTACTAGTCACTGTACTACAGTATCTATGAGGACAGACAGTGGGGTACTAGTCACTGTACTACAGTATCTATGAGGACAGACAGTGGGGTACTAGTCACTGTACTACAGTATCTATGAGGACAGACAGTGGGGTACTAGTCACTGTACTACAGTATCTATGAGGACAGACAGTGGGGGTACTAGTCACTGTACTACAGTATCTATGAGGACAGACAGTGGGTACTAGTCACTGTACTACAGTATCTATGAGGACAGACAGTGGGGTACTAGTCACTGTACTACAGTATCTATGAGGACAGACAGTGGGGTACTAGTCACTGTACTACAGTATCTATGAGGACAGACAGTGGGGTACTAGTCACTGTACTACAGTATCTATGAGGACAGACAGTGGGGTACTAGTCACTGTACTACAGTATCTATGAGGACAGACAGTGGGGTACTAGTCACTGTACTACAGTATCTATGAGGACAGACAGTGGGGTACTAGTCACTGTACTACAGTATCTATGAGGACAGACAGTGGGGTACTAGTCACTGTACTACAGTATCTATGAGGACAGACAGTGGGGTACTAGTCACTGTACTACAGTATCTATGAGGACAGACAGTGGGGTACTAGTCACTGTACTACAGTATCAATGAGGACAGACAGTGGGGTACTAGTCACTGTACTACAGTATCTATGAGGACAGACAGTGGGGTACTAGTCACTGTACTACAGTATCTATGAGGACAGACAGTGAGGTACTAGTCACTGTACTACAGTATCTATGAGGACAGACAGTGAGGTACTAGTCACTGTACTACAGTATCTATGAGGACAGACAGTGAGGTACTAGTCACTGTACTACAGTATCTATGAGGACAGACAGTGAGGTACTAGTCACTGTACTACAGTATCTATGAGGACAGACAGTGAGACACTAGTCACTGTACTACAGTATCTATGAGGACAGACAGTGAGGTACTAGTGAAGGTGACCAAGTCAACTTGGTGAGACTTATTACAAGGTGAGGGCGGAAACTGAGCAAGCAGACAGAGTGAAAACTCAGTAATTTACTCCCAGAATTCTGGTGTGGCTGTTTTGGGTCAGAAAGTTAAGTGTTATTTTGACTACTTGGTCAAGTGGCTATAGGCTCATCAATCTGCCTGGGAACAGCCGTAAAAGAGGCCTTCTCTTCAGTCAAGGTCTCCATGTCTGTCTCCTGTGTGTACAGTATGGTCCATAAACCATGTGTTACCGCGTCCTATAAAAGACCCTGAGGATTCCCTGAGCATGAAGATGAAGACTCAAGAACAAATAAATAAATCATCCATTTTACACGATGCCGTCATTAAGGGGGGAGCAGCGAGGGGGATCGGCAAGGGGGTTCCGTGTGTGTGTGTGTGTGTGTGTGTAAAGGGGGCTTCCATGACAAGGGGAGTATAATGGTAAAAGATTGATTACCTATGGGTCTCACTTTCCCTTCTGCTCCTCTAGCAGCTAAAACACAGAAGTGTGTGTGTGTGTGTGTGTGTGTGTGTGTGTGTGTGTGTGTGTGTGTGTGTGTGTGTGTGTGTGTGTGTGTGTGTGTGAGAGATCCAGCCATCAGATTTTTTTGTGTGAAAAAAGACAGGGAAAGAAATACCCCCCAAAAAGTAACACAAAAAAGACAGCTCCTTGCAACAACAAAAAATACATTTGAAAATATTTGGAATAATAAATAAATATTTTAGTCCCCCAAATGTGGGGGGGGCAACTTTTCCCAGCAGACTTTGGTTTGGAACAGCAACGTTCTGGCATCATGTCTGCCTGGCGGCAGGTAGCTTAGTGGTTAAGAGCGTTGTGCCAGTAACCGAAAGGTCGCTGGTTGTAATCCCCGAGCTGACTAGGTGAAAAATCTGTCGATGTGCCCTTGAGCAAGGCACTTAACCCTAATTGCTCCTGTAAGTCGCTCTGGATGAGAGCGTCTGCTAAATCACTAAAATGTACAAATGTAAAATGTGATTTGTTAAGAGAGTTGTCCGTCTTCAGAGGACCCACCCCGGTTGTTCCCTTTATCAAAGTTGCCAAAAGAGTCTGTCATTGAAACCAGACCCTAGTCACTGTTGCCGGGCAGGTTTTCAAGATGAGCTTTAGCTACAGTAGAGTCACCCCCAGTAGCAATATAGCTTGCATCCCAAATAGCACCCTATTCCCTATATAGTGCACAGCTTTTGACCAGATGTCAAAAGGATACAGCAGGTCTAAACAGTACAGTGAAATGCATACTTGCAAGGTGAATAGGGTGCCAACTCTGTTTTAGACGAGACTGAATTCATGACCAAAATGACACTAGAATAACTGTCTCTGACTCATATCCATGCCACATAGGCAGTCTTCAAAAGGATTCGTTGCTCTTTAAATCAAGCTACGGTGCTAATATTGTCATGATGAAATGACTCCTCCCTGTCCGTTCCACTAGGAATAAACGGCAAGAAGAGAGGGAAGTAAAGAAGATGGAAAAAAGGAGTGAAATAAATCAGATCTCAGCAGTTTGGAGAAGCGGCGGTGTTGGAATGCTGAGCTGCAGGGATTGTTGTGAATAAAATGACATGAGAGACTGGGTGTGTGCGCGTGTCTCTGTGTGTGTGTGTACGCGTCTCTCTCTGTGTGTGTGTGTGTGTCTCTCTGTGTGTGTGTGTGTGTGTGTGCGCATCTCTCTCTCTGTGTGTGTGTCTCTCTCTGTGTGTGTGTGTGTGCGCGTCTCTCTGTGTGTGTGGATGTGTTTAACTATACTTATGTTAGTCCCCACAAGGAAAAAGGCTATTTCTAGGGGGTTACGGTTAGAATTAGTGTTAGGGTTAGGGGTTAAAGGTTAGGTTTAGGGTTAGATTTTGGGGTTAGGGAAAATAGGATTTTGAATGAATTGTGTGTCCCAACAAGGTTAGTTAAACAAGTCTGTATCTGTGTGCATGTGTCTCTCTGTGTGTTACAATGAGCAGCCGGTTGCCTGCTGTAGCATTGTTTAACATGACGATGATCTCATCTAGGAGGGTGAGCGGGAACCTGCTCCACTCTCCCTCCCCCTCCCTTTTCGTCTCTCTCTCTTCTTTCTAAGCAGAATTAATTTGCTACGGCGGTAGCCTACATGATGATAAACTAAACACAGAGAGGAGCTAAATCGCCTCATCCTGAGAAGATGATAGGTTCAGAGCAGAAAATAGCTCCTTTCTGCTGAGTCCCAAATGACACCCTATTCTCTATAGTGCACTACAGGGCCCTGGCCTGGTTAAAAGTAGTGCACTATATAGGGACTAGGGTGTGATTTAGGAAGCAGACCTCATGTTTATGGAAAGCAACATTACAGTCAGGACCTTAAGAAGGAAAGAGAGAGAGGAGGATGGAAAATAGAAAGAGCGAATCGCTGGACAGAGGGAAGTACATTCTGCCCGTGTGTAGTGTGGAGGATCGGCTTCTCGTTTTAAGAAGAACAAACACTTAAGCCAAAGCCAATATCAACACATTCAGTATAGAGCTGAAATCCCTTCTTAGCCCCTCGCAATCTCACACTGCTTAGGGGACATCCAGGGGCTGTGTCAGTGAGTGTGTTGGTTGGTTGGTTCTTCTATCCTTGTGGGGACCAAAAACCCCCAAAGTCCCAACAAGGATAGTAAAACAAGGAACATGTCTCCCTCGTGGTGATATTTCCCACATCCCCATGAGGACAAAGGCTATTTTAAGCTTAGGGGTTAGGTTTAGGGTTACAATTAGGGTTAGGATTAGGGTTAGGTTTAGGGTTTGGGAGAATAGGATTTAGAAAGGAAATAAATTGTAGGTCCCCACGAGGATAGAAGGACATAATGTGTGTGTGTACCCACTTTTAAGAACCTAAGTAGTTCCTTTTGAAGTAGGATCCTGTAAAAAACATACATTTATTTGCATCTCTGTGTGTGAAAGTAGGACCTACTATCTGTAAAAACAGTGAGCCCTCACCTTCTCCTTATGTAGGGAGACTTTGGTATGTCAGCAACAGGGATCATCTGTTCCCCAGGCCGTACCCACATGATGGGCCCGTCATCACTCTCTTTTGGACTCTTCAGCTTCAGACTGGAGAACGTACCCCACGGTAACGTCCGCTGGAGGGAGGGAAGGAGAGAGGGACGAGGTTACGCTACAGTTACAATAAGGGGGGGATAGAAAGGAATAAAAACTGGAACAGGGAAGAGATCATCCAATTTTCAGACGTCATCAAAACCAATGCTTTTTTTGTTGTTGTTGAAAAAACACAATTACTCTTCTCAACCACTAGAGGGCAACTTCCTTTGTTTATAGATTAAATGAGTCGAGTTCTCCCAATACAATGTGGCCTGAACTAAAGCATTTAGAAACTTGGTGAAAATGACTTTAAATACAACTTATTACCTATAGATTGATATCATCTATAAATGATGAATCTATATAATTATTCTGTGTCAATGCTACTCACCTCTAGGAAGGGTGACTCCTCCAGCATAGAGATGAACTCTGGGAAGTAATCCCCCACCTCCTCGTCCACGGCTCCCACCAGACTGATCTGACGCATGGCACCTGCCCGGTACGTCCCGTGGCTGTACGTTCTCTTTACCTAGAACATAGCAGAGAACCGTACAACAGTCAGTACAACAGTCAGTAGAACAGTCAGTAATTCACAAAAAAAACATTGTAATCCACGGAGGAACCACTTCGGAAAAAGGTTTGACAACACTGGAGAGTTGAAGTCAGTTGAAGTGAATATGTACAGTACTCGTTCCCCTGGGGACTGATGTCCAACCCCTACCGCTAACCAGAGAGATTTAGTGTGCCTTAGTGTGAAGGCTGTGACATGTGCAGCATACTACTTTACGAGGAAATCTGATGTTGACCGCAGTATCAGTCGTGAAAGCGGATGCAGCTCATTGTTAGTGTATATCAATTCCCCATTACATACAGTATCACCAGTAGTACATTTACCGTTAATTCCTATCATTTCTCATCTAATCTACAATGTTTGTTGCTTTGGTTATGGTAATTATTGTATTATTCCAGTCTTCCAGTTGTCATTGTCTGAGTGGTCACGTTGTTTGCAGAGTACACAACCTATTCTACACTTGTGAGAAACAAGTTTTGGCAATTTAGTAAATGTCTTTTGTTTGGAGCGCTCCTGTCAATGTTGAGTAAGGACGCACATGCATAGAAGTAGGCCTGTAGGCTACCTGGAAAAATCTTTCCAGCCCTCTCCCTTTCGATAACCACTCAGCGTGAACGCGAAAAATGTCATGCTCTGATCCAGTGGAAACGTCATAAAATAGACCTACCAGATTACTTCTTATCAAGACAGGCCATGTGTAGCCAATGTGATTTATAGGATGTTTATTTTTTAAATCAGGATATTTTCTACCTGCAGGCTGCAATGTTTTTATTTGTTGGCTTTATGTAGGCTATTTTTACATAGTTGGCCATTTTTAGGTTTGTATCATTTTAATTTAGATTTGGATAGAATTTTGATGAACCACATGACAATGATTTAGATATGAAGATATTATTATAAATTAAACTTTTTCACGAAAATGTGCATATGAAAACCATAACGGGCACGCAGATCGGTAGAAATTGTAAGATAAATTGGCATTCAACATGAGAAAGGTTGCCGACTCCTCGTGTAGCCAATTACCGGCAACTTGAGGAGAGTAACGGCAGAATCTGACAAAGCCATCAGGAGCGAGAGGAGAATAGTTGGGTCAGGTTAAGGTTTTTTCCTTCTGGTTCTCTAGATCTCTGGTGCCCTCGTGATGCATCAAACCGTAAGCTTTAAGCATCTGACAAGCTCAATGCATATAGTTGATTTTATTAAAACACATAGGGTGTTTCTATATATGGAAAAATACACGTTAAAAAATTTCTACCAATCGATTGGTTGAAACAGACGATTTTTGGTCGGCCAATATATATTTTTTTGGGGTCAGGGACAGCCCTATACCAAACAAACATCATGCATGCTGCACTTGAGCTTCAGGTTGTGATGAGTGGAGCTGGAAGTGGGCGAGTCCTGTCTACCAGGCAGATGTGAGAGGTGTTCCCTCCATCCTTCCCTCCTCCCGTCAGCTGTTCGTTCCCCCCCAAAATAAACATTTAAATGGTTATTTTATTTTCTTCATCCATAATCGTCGGTTATAGGGTAATTGTGCAAACCCCACCCACCCACACACACCCCATCCATCCCTCCTTTCCTTACTGCAGGCTGTTAAGATCAGTTATCCTAAATTGAAGCCAGCGGTGGAGGTCCTCTGAGGGCTGCAGCATTTAATCATGTTAGGAGACTTCACAGATGACGTCTTCGAGAGGATGTGTGTGTGTGTTATGTTGTGGTGTCTGGTGCTGTTTCTCTTGCCCTGAGGGAGCAAGACACCAGTATGACTAAAGGACTGAAGCAGCCTCTGTCTGTGTGTATCTGTGTGTGTGTGTGTGTGTGTGTGTGTGTGTGTGTGTGTGTGTGTGTGTGTGTGTGTGTGGATCCTAGTCCACTCTGTTCTATTTATGGCAACGAGTCACAGTGGAAGGGCCAGCGAAGGGTGAGTCAAGGGGGAAGCTGAGGGAGTTTACTGTAGTGGCCAGGAAGTAAGAGGACAACAGGGAGAGAGGAAGGAGGAGAGGGGATGAGGAGGAGAGGAGAGGAGATGAGGGGAGAGGAGATGAGGAAGAGATGAGAGGAGGAGGAGAGGAAGAGAAGAGAGGAGGAGATGAGTGTCTTGGGTGTCAGCCGAGTGAATCTGTAAGCGAGCGAAAGAGAGAGAGGCCAGTGTAGAGCCAGACTGTATAACAACTGACTGTCTGGGGAACTGACCTCTCACAGGCCCCCTGTCTACAATACACACCATAATCTATCACTGGGGAGAACACGAGTTCAGACACAAGGTCACACAAGGTCACTGGGCCTGGACTAGTAGACTGGTATTCCCTCAGACTGAAAGAAAGTCAACCTGTGTAGAAAAATCTCTTTATTTAATATTCAATGAATATTGTTACATCATGTCAATCAATTATCTGGTTGAAAATAGTGGATTGATGTGTACAGGACAGGAGTATCTGAGCAGGGCTTGAATACTGTACAGGATGAATCCTACTAAGATAGGGGGAATAAATGAATGGCCCAGTTCAAACTGTGTGTACATGAAGCATGGGAGCTTCCCTTGTTGTTTCCAGGCTAAAAGTGTTTCCATGAACACAACACATATCTGGCCTATTAGTAAGCATCTTCTTCCTCCTAATGAGAAGGAGATTAGCTTCATTACCCCATGAGAGAGGACACCTCTGTGTAGTAGCCGGGCCTCCCCTCTGTTTTCTCCTGCTGGGCGGCTTGCTCTGGGCACACTCTGTTTTACGGTAATGGGCTCTCACAGGTGAGAGAGAACACACACACACAGATTGCATCTGGTTGCCCACTGCGGCCCTGCGGGGGTGTGTGTGTGTGTGTGTGTTAAAGTGAATGCGAAGGCCGATAAAGGCTCTTTCCTCTGGGATTTCCTGCCTGCCGCAGACTGCAGACCAGACAGACAAGGAAACCCACCAAGACGTTGTGCTCCTTCTGCAGCGTGGAGCCGCCAACACCCCGAGAAGCCAGCCAAGCACATTCTGATACATGGATAAATGGATACATCCAAAACAACCTACTTCCTCTCTCCCTCACAGAGAGAGAGCAGAGCAGCCAATCAGCCAGCCACATTCCCATAACGTCTGATACACTCACAGCAGGAATATGTGAAATAGTGTAAATACTGCTGACACATCTAAACACACTACTGTACCCCTCTCCCCCGGTGAGGCCCCCGGGGCAGCCAGTCTAATCAAACTCAACCATAACGTCTGATACTGTATACTCCAAAACACAGATTCATCTCAACACACTACTGTACCCCTCTCCCCTCACTACTCCTTCTCCAACTCTCTCCCTCTCCCATTTATGTTCCTCTCCACCCTGAGGCCCCAGAACAGAGCCAGCAGTCTGATCCTGTACAGCTGCTGGAGCAGGGCCACGTTGAATAGTGAAAGTATGGATACATCCAAACCAACCACTCCCTTAACTCTCTCCCGATACCCTGAGACCCCCAGAGCAGCGCAGCCTAGTCTCTGACTGAACTGAGACCCCCAGAGCAGAGCAGCCTAGTCTCTGACTGAACTGAGACCCCCAGAGCAGAGCAGAGCAGCCTAGTCTCTGACTGAACTGAGACCCCCAGAGCAGAGCAGCCTAGTCTCTGACTGAACTGAGACCCCCAGAGCAGAGCAGCCTAGTCTCTGACTGAACTGAGACCCCCAGAGCAGAGCAGAGCAGCCTAGTCTCTGACTGAACTGAGACCCCCAGAGCAGAGCAGAGCAGCCTAGTCTCTGACTGAACTGAGACCCCCAGAGCAGAGCAGAGCAGCCTAGTCTCTGACTGAACTGAGACCCCCCAGAGCAGAGCAGAGCAGCCTGGTCTCTGACTGAACTGAGACCCCCAGAGCAGAGCAGAGCAGCCTAGTCTCTGACTGAACTGAGACCCCCAGAGCAGAGCAGAGCAGCCTAGTCTCTGACTGAACTGAGACCCCCAGAGCAGCCAGCCTAGTCTCTGACTGAACTGAGACCCCCAGAGCAGAGCAGAGCAGCCTAGTCTCTGACTGAACTGAGACCCCCAGAGCAGCCAGCCTAGTCTCTGACTGAACTGAGACCCCCAGAGCAGAGCAGCATAGTCTCTGACTGAACTGAGACCCCCAGAGCAGAGCAGCCTAGTCTCTGACTGAACTGAGACCCCCAGAGCAGAGCAGCCTAGTCTCTGACTGAACTGAGACCCACAGAGCAGAGCAGCATAGTCTCTGACTGAACTGAGACCCACAGAGCAGAGCAGCCTAGTCTCTGACTGAACTGAGACCCCAGAGCAGAGCAGCCTCTGACTGAATCATAAGTAACATATCATACTGTATGCTCAAAAAGCCATTTAAGTGTAATTAAACATACAAACAAACAAACAAACTACTCCCCTCACTATTTTCTCCCCCCTCTCTTTACTCCCCCAGACAGTCTCTATATGACTCCCCCAGACAGGGTATTATGATCTCTACATGACTCCCCCAGACAGGGTATTATGATCTCTACATGACTCCCCCAGACAGGGTATTATGATCTCTACATGACTCCCCAGACAGGGTATTATGATCTCTACATGACTCCCCCAGCCAGGGTATTATGATCTCTACATGACTCCCCCAGACAGGGTATTATGATCTCTACATGACTCCCCCCAGACAGGGTATTATGATCTCTCGCACTCTCTACATGACTCCCCCAGACAGGGTATTATGATCTCTACATGACTCCCCCAGACAGGGTATTATGATCTCTACATGACTCCCCCAGACAGGGTATTATGATCTCTACATGACTCCCCCAGACAGGGTATTATGATCTCTACATGACTCCCCCCAGACAGGGTATTATGATCTCTACATGACTCCCCCAGACAGGGTATTATGATCTCTACATGACTCCCCAGACAGGGTATTATGATCTCTACATGACTCCCCCAGACAGGGTATTATGATCTCTACATGACTCCCCCAGACAGGGTATTATGATCTCTACATGACTCCCCCAGACAGGGTATTATGATCTCTACATGACTCCCCCAGACAGGGTATTATGATCTCTACATGACTCCCCCAGACAGGGTATTATGATCTCTACATGACTCCCCCAGCCAGGGTATTATGATCTCTACATGACTCCCCCAGACAGGGTATTATGATCTCTACATGACTCCCCCAGACAGGGTAGTAGGCCTTGTAGCCTACCCTCAGATCCCTCGTCAGCATGCGTGGACACACAGCACAAATCCACGTGATCTCTCCTCCTCTTCCTCTCCTCCTCCTCTCCTCTCCTCTCCTCTCCTCCTCCTCTCCTCCTCTCCTCCTCCTCTTCCCTCCCCAGGTGGCCAGGATATGATATGCCTCTCTTAGTAAGATATGTCTATTACACTACAAGATCGGCCATTACAGAGGGTTTCATCAGCACTGTTACTAGTTATAACATATAGACTAGACCTGTTACTAGTTATTACATAACATATAGCCTAGACCTGTTACTAGTTATTACATAACATATAGCCTAGACCTGTTACTAGTTATTACATAACATATAGCCTAGACTAGACCTGTTACTAGTTATTACATAACATATAGCCTAGACCTGTTACTAGTTATTACATAACATATAGACTAGACCTGTAACTAGTTATTACATAACATATAGCCTAGACCTGTTACTAGTTATTACATAACATATAGCCTAGACCTGTTACTAGTTATTACATAACATATAGACTAGACCTGTAACTAGTTATTACATAACATATAGCCTAGACTAGACCTGTTACTAGTTATTACATAACATATAGCCTAGACCTGTTACTAGTTATTACATAACATATAGCCTAGACCTGTTACTAGTTATTACATAACATATAGACTAGACCTGTAACTAGTTATTACATAACATATAGCCTAGACTAGACCTGTTACTAGTTATTACATAACATATAGACTAGACCTGTTAATAGTTATTACATAACATATAGCCTAGACTAGACCTGTTACTAGTTATTACATAACATATAGTCTAGACCTGTTACTAGTTATTACATAACATATAGACTAGACCTGTTACTAGTTATTACATAACATATAGACTAGCTACCTGTTACTAGTTATTACATATCATATAGACTAGACCTGTTACTAGGTTATTACATA
>NC_059219.1:23663309-23674803 GCF_020615455.1 Coregonus clupeaformis | reverse complement strand
CATTCAAACATAATTTTTCTCATTCTCAACAGACATACACACCCTTCCAGCCATATAAGTATCTCAGCATTCAGAAGGGAATAAGAGTCTCAAACGTCTAATCAAAGCACAAATACGGCACTAAGCCCCCACAACCACCCAAACCTCCCACGACCCACTTCAAACCAAGAAAAATTCATTTCAAATCCACACAGCAAGACCTCCCACTCCAGTTCTAGACTCTATCTCACTCCAACCCTCCAGAAATGTCATTTTATATAATTACCTGTACATTATAAAAAACACTACATCGAAACTCATATACAATAAACTAACTTAAACAACATCTATACACAATACATCAAACGGCCCCATCTACACACAAACTAGTCACTCATTTCCAGATCACCCCATCCTTACCTCCAATTATCAAACACAGTCATGTTCTGGGTGACCAGTAAGTAGAACAGAGTGGGGACGTTGGGTGGATAAGAGATCTTCAAACATTACATTCTGAATACTTTTTAACCAGTTAGATGGGATCAATCAGAAAGGGATGCCCACTTGTTTACAGGATCTCAGGTGAAAGAAGGATGCACTATTCAAACAAAAATAAAAAGTTTAAGTGGGTTTGTCTAATATTTAATATTTGCATGCTTATCTTAAATAGTTTTATTCCTTCTTTTAGGTATTTGATTTTTGTTTTACATTTTACACTTTATCTCTTACCTTTGTCTTCTAAGCAGCTTATATATGTGGATATAATTGTGTTTGTATATGTATTATTAAAGCATCTATCCCTGATCCCTTGTATATTTTTAATATCTCAGTCCCTTCATGTCCTAGATAACCACTCAGACTATCATTTAGAAATAATAAATAACCTACTCACTTTTGGTAAGTTTGGAGAGATTAATCTAGATAATTTTAACAGTTGAACGGTTTATAGCATTATATTGGAGGGGCACACAACAATGAGCCTACACCCAACAGGCCGTCTCTTTTCACCCTATAATTCAAAACTAACCTACCTTATCCTTCTCTAGCCTAGTAGTAATTCTAGCTAGCTAACTCTTCCACTGCCTAACCTACAACCTAACTAACTAACTACTTCTTTGGCCTGGCCTGGCCCTGGCCTGGCCTGGCCTGGCCTGGCCTGGCCTGGCCTGGCCTGAGCCCTGGCCTGGCCTGGCCTGGCCTGGCCTGGCCTGGCCTGGCCTGGCCTGGCCTGGCCTGGCCTGGCCTGGCCTGGGCCTGGCCTGCCTGGCCTGGCCTGGCCTGGCCTGCTGACCTGAGCCTGGCCTGGCCTGGCCTGCCTCGCCTGGCCTGGCCTGGCCTGGCCTGCCTCCTGCCTGGCCTGGCCTGCCTCCTGGCCTTTGGCCTGGCCTGGCCTGGCCTGGCCTGGCCTGGCCTGGCCTGGCCTGGCCTGGCCCTGGCCCCTGGCCTGAGCCTGGCCTGGCCTGGCCTGGCCTGGCCTGGCCTGGCCTGGGGCCTGGCCTGGCCTGGCCTGCTGGCCTGGAGGCCTGGCCTGGCCTGACCCTGGCCTGGCCTGGCCTGGCCTGGCTTGGCCTAGGGCCCTGGCCTGGCCTCCCTGGCCTGGCCTGGCCCTGGCCCTGGCCCTGGCCTGGCAGTCAGCTGGCCTTGCCCTGACCTTGGCCTGGCCCTGCTTCCCTGGCGCTCTGGCCTGGCTGTGGCCCTGGCCTGGCCTGACTTGCCCTGCCTTCTCAGCCAGCTTGCCTACCCCTCTACCTACCTAACTTATATCCCTAACTCCACTACCTTTCAACTCAACCTTAACCCTAACCCCTAACCTAACCTCTTAACCTAACCCTAATAACCCCAACCCTAACCTAACCTCAACCTTAACCTTAAACTTAACCTCCATAGCTCTCCCAAACTGCCCGACCAGGTACTAACTCCCTGACCTGGAGAACACCCACCCTATCCCTATCCCTTTCCCATTATATGTATCCCCTATCCCCCATCCTATCCGGTCCCTCCACACCCTCAACCTTTCCCCAGACCCCCTGTTCCTATTCCCCCAGCAAGACACAAACCACAGATTATACCCATTATCAGCACCTTCTCCGCTAAACGACTCCTTCCTCTAACTAAATTCACTTTCACCCAAACACAACGCACATTCCCCCACTTGGGAATTCAGACCCATATCAGCTTTCTTTAAACCCCAATTTAAGGATCTCTTAATTTTTGCAAAGTTTTCCAATAAACCTACTCCCCAAACTCGTTAACAACATATCATAACAACTTTCACACATTCAAAATCCACATCACACAAACCTCAGTCCTATTTCACAACTCCATACCATCCATATACCAATATTGTCTATCCATACATCACACACTATCCTTCTTTATATCAGGAAAACCTCCACACATCCTACACCCTCAAAGCAAGCACCTCTACACAATTAGAAAAAACCATATTACAAACACCCCTGGTCCAACATTTTCCAGATTCACCCAACAACTTCCTCCATATTACCGGTCTGAATAAAATCCACCTGGACCAGAGGCCCCGGCCGAATCCAGGTGGATTTCAAAACTTAACACTTTGGCTCCACTAAGGATAATATCAAAATAAATATTAACCTTTTTGAGTTCTCGAAAAGGTGCATGGTCCGTCTAAAGGTTTACCTATATCATACCTCTTAAGCTAACCCTAACCTAGCTAACCTCCTAACCCCTAGCCTAGCCTAACCTAGCCCTAGCCTAACCCTAACCTGGCCTGGCCTGGCCTGGCCTGGCCTAGGCCCTGGCCTGGCCTGGCCTGGCCTGAGGCCTGGCCCTGGCCTGGCCTGGCCTGGAGGCCTGGGCCCTGGCCTGGCCTGACCTGGCCTGAGCCTGGCCTGACCTGGAGCCCTGGCCTGGCCTGACCTGGCCTGGCCTCGCCTGGCCTGGCCTGGCCTGGCCTGGCCTTGGCCTGGCCCTGGCCTGGCCTGGCTCTGGCCTGGCCTGGCCTGGCCTGGCCTCAGGCCCCAGGCCTGGCTGGCCCTGGGCCTGGCCTGGCCTGGCCTGGCCTCCTGCCCCACTGAGCCTGCCTGCCTGGGCCTGGCCCTGGCCTGGCCTGGCCTAGCCTGCCTGCCCAGCCTGGCCTGGCCTGGCCTGGCCTGGCCTCGGCCTGGCCTGGCCCTGGCCCTGCCTCCTAACCTAGCCTAGCCTATTCCTTCCTTTTCTTGACCTACCTAACCCTATAACCTACCTACCTGCTCTATTCCCTCCTAACCCTAACCCTAACCCTACTCCTAACCCTCCTGCACCCCAACCCTACTCCTAACCCTGACCCTACCCATAACCCCTACCTAACCGGGTTGATATCCTGTTCCCACCCCTCAACCCCTACTCCTAACCTACACCAAAACCCCCCTCTCTGAGAATCCTTCCTCTCCTCTCCTGATTCCTCTTCCAATCCAACCAACAATCCTTATCCCCTTAGTCACTACATTCTCCCACATAGGATCCAACCCTTCATCAGGCATTCAAACATAATTTTTCTCATTACTCAACAGGCATACACCCCTTCCATACCATATAAATTATCTCAGCATTCCAGAAGGAATATTCAACCTCCTAATCAAAGCAAAAATACAGCACTAAGCCCCCCACAACCACCCAAACCTCCCGGCCCCTTCAAGAAAATTCATTTCAAATCCACACACTTAAGACCTCCACTCCAGTTCTAACTCTACCTCAACACTCCAAATGTCATTTATATAATTACCTGTACATTATGCAAAAACCACTACTCATCGTATTCAATAAAACTAAACCCAAACAACATCTATACCTACATCAAACGGCCCATCTACACACAGAACTAGTCACTCATTTCCAGGATCACCCCATCGCTTACCTCAATATTCCGTTCGTCATGTTCTACAGGTGGACCAGTAAATGGCCGACACTATGGCCGTGATTGATAATAGATCTTCAAACATTATCCCCACCCGATTCTCGAATGAGCTTTTTTAACCAGTTAGATGGGATCAATCAGAAAGGGATCCTTACAATCTATAATACTATTCACAAAATATTTAAGTGGTTTGTCTATATTTAATATTTGCATGCTTATCTTAAATAGTTTTATTCCTTCCTTTTTTTTTATTTTGTTTTTACATTTTCTTTATCTCTTCATTTATCTTTACTAATATTAGATATATTGTATTTGTTATTTTATTAAAGCATCCTATCCCTATCCCTTTATATTTTTAATATCTCAGTCCCTTCACTTTGTCCTATACCTCAACTATCATTTAGAAATAATAATAACCTACTTCACTTTTGAGTAAGTTTGGAGGAAGTAATCTAAGATAATTTTAACAGTTGAATGGTTTATAGCATTATATTGGAGGGGCACACAGGCAATGAGCCTGCGCATGCCACAAACAAATATTCTTTTTAACCCTACCCTGAGATTCAAAGCCTAGCCTCACCGCAAACCCTGGCCTCGGCCTAGCCTAGCCTAAGCCTAGGGCCTAGGCTAATAGCCTGAGCCTGGCCTGAAGCCTGGGCCTGAGAGCCTGGCCTGGCCTAGGCGCTGAGGCCTGGCCTGGAGGCCTGGCCTGGCCTGCAGGCCTAGCCTGGCCCTGGCCCCCTGGCCCTGCCCTGGCCTGAAGCCCTGGCCCTGGCCTGGCCTGGCCTGGCCTGGCCCCTGGCCTGGCCTGGCCTGAGCCCTGGCCTGGCCTGCTCCTGGCCCTGGCCCTGGCCCTGGCCTGGCCCTGGCCTCCTCGGCCTGGCCTGGCCTGGCCCTGGCCTCCTGGCCTGGCCTCAAGCCTGACTGGCCTGGCCACATGCCTCCTGGCCTCCCGGCCTGGCCCTGCCCTGCCATCGCCTGCCTGGCCTGCCTGGCCTCCTGCCTAGTGGCCTGGCCTGCCTGGCCTCTGCCTGCCTTCCTGCCTCGGCCTGGCCTGGCCTGGGCCTGACCTGGGCCCTCCCTGGGGCGCCTGAGCCTGGCCTGGCCTGGCCTGGCCTGGCCTGGCCTGGCCTGGCCCTGGCCTAGGCCCTGGCCTGGCCTCAGCCTAGGCATTTCTGGCCTGGCCTGGCCCTGGCCTGGCCCTGACCTGCACTGGCCTGGCGCTGGCCCTTCCTGCCTCCCTGCCTGAGCCTTTGCATGACCTGGCCTCTCTGGAGGCCTGGCCTCGCCTGGCCTGGCCTGGCCCTGGCCCTGGCCTGCCTGGCCTGGCCTGGCCTGGAGCCCTGGCCCTGGCCTGGCCTGGCCTGAGGCCCTGGCCTGGCCTGGCCTGGCCTGGCCTGGCCTGGCCTGGCCTGGCCTGCCTCTGGCCTGCCCTGGCCAGCCTACTCCTAGCCTAGCCCTAGCCTAGCCACTAGCCTAAAGCAACCTAGCTAGCTAGCTAACTCCCTAACCCTAACCTAACCTAACCCTAACCCACCCTAACCCGTGAAGTTTTCCTCATGCACAGGTTTATGTTCTATCATACATTTTTTTCAGATGAGCTTCCATGGGAAAAGCAGGAGGTACTGAATCAATTGAACAAGTATATTCAGAAGAATTGTAGGGAACTATTGGATCTGAATAAACTTAGATTTCCACACAGTGCAGGACGACCCAATACATTGGAGACCAGATACAGCTGTAAACATTTTTTAATTACTGGCTAGACCAGTTAAACTATTAAGAGGGAAGAGTGTATTGGTATTACCTCAGCACTCTAATGTACTTAACTTATCGACTACTTTTAGACTTACAGCGGCAGAACAGCAACTTCTGGAGAAGGGTCTTATGTTTTATCCCGACACCCACTAAGATAGATTGCAGGGAGCTCAGGAGGGATCTGCATACCTATCATAGAAAATTAAAATTACTTGATCATTTTAATTATAATACTGATAACCAAAAAATACCATTTATTGGTCCATCACATTGGGGAGCCTAAGTTAGAGGGAGTGTCTAATACGATGCAGACTTTTAATTCAAAGAGACTCTACCTCTTTTAGTACATTTAGGTTTTATATGGCAGGAAAAGATAATCTTACAAAACAAGAACGTAAATCCTTAAAATCCTTAAGTAAGAATTCCAACATAGTTATAAAACCAGCGGATAAAGGATCAAAGATTGTTATTTTGGATAAAACACAGTATCTGATCGAGGCGAAAAGGCAATTGAGTAATTCTAAACATTATAGACCATTGACTCATTCATTGCAGCAGGAGACCCAGAGACAAATTAGGCAGATTTTAGGAGAACTTTATGAGAATAATTACATTACAGACAAACAAATGTTTTACCTATTTGGACCAGATACCCCACGTCCCAGACAATTTTATCTGTTGCCTAAAATCAACAAACCTCCTGAGACTTGGACCATTCCTTCTGAGGTTCCATGTGGTAGGCCGATTGTATCGGACTGTGGCTCGGGAATCGTATAGAATAGCAGAGTATTTAGATTATTTTATAAATCCTCTGTCACGGAAACATCAAAGTTTCATTAAAGACACGTATGAATTTGTGACAAAATTGAAAGAAATTAGTGTGCCTCAAGAAACTGTGTTTTTTTCAATTGATATTGACTCATTGTATACCAACATTGACACCCAGTTGGGTCTTAGAGCGATCAAAAAACATCTTCCATAAATATCCAGACCTAGATAGACCAGATGGGGCTTTACTACAACTATTGGAACTCAGTTTAACAAGAAATGACTTTGAATTTAATTCTAATTGGTTTCTTCAAATCCATGGTACAGCTATGGGAAGAAGTTTGCCCCGTCCTATGCCAATATTTATATGGCAGAATGGGAACAATCAGCCTTCCCCAAATGTATAAAGCTTCCAATTTTGTATTTACGGTATCTAGATGATATATTTGGGTTATGGACACATTCACTTTCAGATTTTATGGAATTTGTGAAGATTCTGAATACACATCATCCACAATTACGATTAAACACAATGTTCAGCCGGACGAATAGAATTTTTGGACACCGAGGTATTTTTTGTAGAGGGAATGATAACCTGAGCGATTAGCAACAAAGGTTTATTTTAAACCTACGGACACCCATTCCCTCTTACATAAATCCAGTTTTCATCCAAAACACACCTACAGGGGGTTGATAAAGTCGCAGTTTATTAGATTTAATAGGATTTGTACACAGGAAAAACATGTCAAGGAGGCTATAGGAATTCTTTTTTAAGGCTCTCAGACCCAGAGGATACTCAAAACGTTTCCCTCCGCACTATAAGAGCAGAGGTGAACAATATGTCTGTAACGGAACCTATATGTGGGAGGACTAGTAATGATGGATGCATTATTCCATTTGTCACCACATATTACAGTCTTCTATGAGGTTTAATTCCATAGTGAAGGATCATTTTGAGCAGACGAGGGAGGAGGTGGAGATTCTCCAACAGTTCAGAGTAATATCAGCATATCGGGCGAAATAAAATTTGAAAGATGTGCTGGTACACTCTGGTTTCAGGGAGAAGCCGGGCGGAGTGGATCACATTTTAGACAAGTTAAATACATTCAGAATAAATGGTCGGGTCTAGGGGCTCCAGTATGGGAGGTATTTCAATTGAAGACCACCAACATTGTATATGGAATTGAATGTCTACAATGTGGAAAACTGTATATTGGAGAAACTAGGAACTCCTTGGAAGCCAGACTCAAACAACATCTCTATCATATAAGTAAGGAGTCGGTTAAAGCACACTATACATCCACTTTAGATCCCATCCAGTAGCTCAGTTAAGAATAGGGGTTGGAATCTAACCAGGGTGGTCACTAAAACACAGACAGATCAAGGAGCGGTGTTGGATAAAAAATTGGGTACTTGTAATCCTAAAGGCCTTAATGAAAAGTATTAGAGACCTAAACTTTTCTAACTCTGACTTAACACTAACCTGAACCATCCCAACAGTTTACTTTAACTATAACCTCAACCCTAATCCAAAAACTTAACCTTAACCTTGATTATAATCCTTAATCCTAACCTTAACTGAGCAATTTCAATTCTAGCTCTAACTTTAAACCCAATCCTAAACCTAACCTTAACTCTGATCATAACCCCTAACCCCAGTCTCAAACTTAACCACAAGCCTAATCCTTTGGTCTACCTAACCTAACCCTAACCCTAACCCTAACTAACCCTGACCTTAACCTTACCTTTAACTGGAGCAATTTCAACCCTAACTCTAACCTTAACCCCTAACCTAATCCTAAACCTAACTTTAACTTTGATCATAACTTTTAACCCTAACTCCAGCCTCAAACCTAATCCTAAACCCTAACCCCTTGGTTTACCTAACTATAATCCTAATCTTAAACCTAACCTTAACCTGGATTGTAATCTTGATCCTAACCTGAACCCTGACCTTAACCTGAATTCTAACCTTAACCTCACTTTTAATTGGAGCAATCCAACCCGAACTCTGATCTTAACCTGAACCTAACCTTAACTCCCTTTTTACTTGAGCAATCCCAACCCTAGCTCTAACCTTAACCATCCTAAACCTAACCTTAACCTTGATCATAACCTTAACCTTACATGAAAGCTTCAAACTTAACTTTAACTCTAAGTTTAACCTCTTGGTTTACCCTAACTATAACCCTAACCTTGATTGTAATTCTGATCCTTGCTCGAACCCTAACCTTAACCTTACCTGAAACTGGAGCAATCCCAACCCTAGCTTTAACCTTAACCTAATCCTAAACCTAATCTCAACCCGGATAACTTTAGTTCTAATCCTAACCCCAATCACAATCTAATCTTAACCCCACCTCAATCCCTGAACCTTGACCCCGATACCAACCTTAATTTGAACTCAAGCCTCAAATTTAACCTTAACCCTAACCTTGGGACTTAAAAAGTGGATATCAGGAATCCCACAGGTCTGAAACAAAAGTATGAGAGCCTAATTTTAACCTTGACACTGACAATCTTAATTGGTACTTTAAATTATAACCCTGGCTTCATAAAGATGTATTCTGAGGAGCCTGGGAATTGGAAGGTATGTATTGTTTGGGTAGTGTCTGGGTGTTTATCCTCTTGGAGGAAAGGTTACTCTTATCTGTTCTTTTTTCAGGGATAAACCATAACATCTTTCTTTGGGGTATATCTCCCAATTTCCTGTAGGACTATGATGTATCAATAGGAGAAGTAGAATTAGAGAACATGTGCCCGTGTATTTGGTCCTCTTGAAGGGACAATTTTCTCTTAAACCTAACCTAACCTAACCTAACCTAACCTAACCTCCTAACCCTAACCTAACCCCTAATCCCTAACCTAACCCTGACTCTAACCCTAACCTAACCTCTTTACCTAACCTAACCTCCTACCCTAACCTTTTAACCTAACCTTACTTCTAACCTACCTAACCTAACTTCTAACCTAACCCTAACCCAATAAACCTACTCCCAAACTACCCGTTGAACAACAGTATCATAGACAACTTTCACACATTCAAAATCCACATGCACAAACCTCCAGTCCTATTTCACAACTCATGACCATCCATAGTACCAATATTGTCTATGCCATAACATGCACACTATGCCACAACATTTATATAGGAGAAACCGGTCACACACTCCTGACACGCCTCAAACAGCACCTCTACACAATTAGAAAAAACATATTACAAACACACCTGGTCCAACATTTTCAGATTCACCCAACAACTTCCCTCCATATTACCGGTCTGGAGATGAAATCCACCTGGACCAGAGAGGCCAGAGAAAAGCGGCCGAATCCAGGTGGATTTCAAAACTTAATACTTTGGCTCCACTGGGGATGAATATCAAAGAATAAATAAAAACATTAACACTTTTGAGTTCTCGAGACCGGGCAAGGTGCAATAGGCCCGTGCAACCTAAAGGTTTGAAACCAGTATAAACATAAACCCTCTTAAACCTAACCCTAACCCTAACCCTAACTCTAACCTAATTAACTTTAACCCTAACCTAACCTAACCCTAACCCTAACCCTAAACCCTAACCCCTAACCTAACCCTAACCCTAACCCTAAACCCTAACCCTAACCCTAACCCTGTCCAATTGAGTTTTTATCCCTGTATGTGTAAAAAACATAACAACATTTTGAAATCCACCTAGCCCCCTCCAAAGCACATCAATGGACATCTACGGCCTCCCAGAAGTACAACAAAACAAACCCCAGCTCCCCACGACATTACCTTCTCCACATACAGAATTGGACAGGGGTGTCCAATTGAGTTTTTATCCCTGTACCTATGTGCAAAAACATAACCACATTTTGAAATCCACCTAGCCCCCCTCCAAAGCACATCGATGGACATCTATGGCCTCCCAGGAGTACAACAAAACAAACCCCAGCTCCCCACAACATTACCTTCTCCAATACAGAATTGGACAGGGGTGCAAAAAAAGTGCCCTGTAAAACCATCTAGGAGCACGTTTCAATACCCCCTGAGTCATCTGGAATAGGTTTGTGTTGCACTTTTTTTAAGTCACTAAAGAGCCAAACACTTAGTCTCTGGCTGTTGGATTCTGTTAAAGCTACGGCACATGTGCACAACTTTAACAGAATCCAACAGCCAGTGACTATGTCGTGTTTCTTAAAAAAAAAAAAAAAGCCCTGTAAAACAATCTAGGAGCACGTTTCAATAGCCCCTGAGTCATCTGGAATAGGTTTGTGTTGCACTTTTTTAAGTCACCAAAGAGCCAAACACTTAGCAGAATCCATCAGACGGAGACTAAGTTTTGAAATCCACCTAGCCCCCTCCAAAGCACATCGATGGACATCTACGGCCTCCCAGGAGTACAACAAAACAAAACCCAGCTCCCCCACGACATTACCTTCTCCACATACAGAATTGGACAGAAGTGTCCGATGGAGTTTTTATCCCTGTACCTAACCCTAACCCTAACCCTAACCCCCCCCTAACCCTAACCCCTAACCCTAACCCTAACCCTGACCCTAAACCCTAACCCTAACCCTAACCCTAACCCTGTCCAATTGAGTTTTTATCCTTGTATGTGTAAAAAACATAACAAAATTTTGAAATCCACCTAGCCCCCTCCAAAGCACATCAATGGACATCTACGGCCTCCCAGAAGTACAACAAAACAAACCCCAGCTCCCCACGACATTACCTTCTCCACATACAGAATTGGACAGGGGTGTCCAATTGAGTTTTTATCCCTGTACCTATGTGCAAAAAACATAACCACATTTTGAAATCCACCTAGCCCCCTCCAAAGCACATCGATGGACATCTATGGCCTCCCAGGAGTACAACAAAACAAACCCCAGCTCCCCACAACATTACCTTCTCCACATACAGAATTGGACAGGGGTGCAAAAAAAGTGCCCTGTAAAACCATCTAGGAGCACGTTTCAATACCCCCTGAGTCATCTGGAATAGGTTTGTGTTGCACTTTTTTTTAAGTCACCAAAGAGCCAAACACTTAGTCTCTGGCTGTTGGATTCTGTTAAAGCTGCGGCACATGTGCCGCAACTTTAACAGAATCCAACAGCCAGTGACTATGTCGTGTT